>NC_091142.1:30914856-31220357 GCF_041381155.1 Argopecten irradians | reverse complement strand
ATTCCCAAGGGAGATAAGCCACGCCACTTTTTAAAAAAAAACTGGAGGCCAATTACACTCTTAAATATTACATATAAAATTGCTTCAGGGGTAATTTCACAAAGAATCAAAACAGTTTTAGATAAAACTAGAAATTATCAATGAAGATCAGACTGGCTTTTTATCTGGTAGGTATATAGGTGAAAATATCCGCACAGTGTATGATGTAATGCAATATGTTGAAGATTTAAATATTCCAGGTATGTTGATGTTAGTAGATTTCGAAAAGGCATTTGACTCCGTTTCATGGAGATTTATTGATAAAGTTTTTAACTATTTTAAACTGTGACAACAAAGTCACTATTATTTTTTCAAAATTATTTAACAATAATGTATATTCTTCAATTAATCAAGGGGGAAATTTATCGGAACGTATCAGTATAGAAAGAGGTTGTCGTCAAGGAGATCCAATAGCTCCCTACATTTTTATTATATGTGCAGAAGTTCTAGCTGCAAGAATTAGAAATAATAATTATATTAAAGGCATTGATGTAGATAATGTACCAATTTTGAACGTGCAATATGCAGATGACACTGGTTTGATACTAGATGGGTCAGAGAGGTCTCTTAATGAGTCTATATCTGAGTTGAATAACTATGCAAAAATTTCAGGTTTAAATATTAATACTAGTAAAACACAAGTTATATGGTTAGGGAGCTATAAATACAGTAATGTAACATATAGGCCAGATTTGAATTTACAGTGGGGGAAAACCAGATTTACATTTTTGGGGGTTGAATTTTCAGTTGATTTAGATCAGATACCAAAAATGAATTTTGACAAAAAAATTGTAAAACTCAAGTCACTTCTTACTGTTTGGAAGAGGAGGAGCTTGACTCCAATTGGGAAAATCAATGTTATTAAATCTTTATTGATCTCGCAACTTAACTATCTATTTATAACCCTACCAAACCCACCAGAAAAATATTTAGCTACAATAAATTCTTTATTACTTGATTTTTTGTGGAATGGTAAATGCCATAAGATCAAATCAGATGTTATGATTCAAAAATATGCAGATGGTGGGCTTAAGATGATTGACTTGTATGCTTTCATCCATTCATTAAAGTTAGGATGGGTTAGAAGATTATTTTCGTCTTCAGGCAAATGGTATCTGATCCTCAAGTCAACTCTAGATTTAAATAAGATATATAATTGTGGGAAGGATTATGTAAAATTGTGTATATCCAGATGTCGTAATCAATTTTGGAAAGATGTCTTTAAAGCATGGGATAAATTAAATTATTCTGAAGATATGAGGCTAAATAGACAAGAGTGTATCCTCAAAACACCTCTCTGGTACAACAATGATATTAAAATTGATAATAAATTTGTTTTTTACCCCAATTGGTTTAGGTCAGGTATTTTAATTTTAAATGATTTGATGAAAAATTCTGACAATTTTACTTTTCTTTCTTTTGACGAATTTATACAAAAATTTGGAATAGATACTAATTTTTTACAATACCATGGACTAATATTGTCAATAAAGCGCTATTTAAGAAATCTCGAAATAAAACCAGAGAAACTTTCATACCCTTTTATACCACAATTATTAGAAATTTTCTTTAAAAGCAAAAAGGGTGTGAAAGACTTCTATAGGTTTATCATAACTCCATCTACAACTCCAACAGGTACTAGAAAATGGAATTTGAGCTTTAACTTTGATACAGAAATGTGGTTAAAAATATATACTCTTCCATTTAAGGTAACAAAAAATTCCAAATTGATATGGTTTCAAGTCAGAATTGTTCATCATATATTAGTTACTAATACCTTCCTTCATAAGATAGGAATAAATCCTAGTCCAATGTGTACTTTATGTAATACAGAAAGGGAGACAATTATACATTGCCTATGGGAATGCAAAGAGGTGCAAACTCTGCTTCAAAATTTTGAAACTTTATTAGATTTATTGTTTATTCCCTTTGCATATAATAAAGATTCATTTCTTTTTGGAATAGTTTTACAAAATTGTAGCTCTGTTGACAATGAAATTTTGATAATTATGAAACATTACATTTATAAAACCAGATGTCTTAGCAACTCTTTAAATATCAATGCTCTTATTAATGTAATTAAGGATAATTTTTTAGTTCAAAAATATATGTTTTTTAGTCAAAGTGACCATATTAAAAGGCAATTTGAAATAGGCTGGAGGAAATGGAAACCTTTATTGGACCTTTAAGTATATACCTTTACCCTAGTCTTTCACTTAGTATTTTATTTACTACTGCTAACTTACTTTAATTTTCTTTTTATCTTTGGTTAGGGTTAACCGGTTTATATAGCCGATCAGCACGATTCTTCAGAACAATTTATTTATTTTTTTATTTAATATAATATATTTAAACTATAATATAGTGTATGTGTAACGGTACCTCCTCCCTCTTCTTTCTTCTTCCTTCTTATCTTTCTTCTTTAGTATGTCTGTCCATCTGTCTGTCTTGTCTGTCTGTCTGTCTGTATGTATGTGAGTGTGTGTGTGTGTATGTGTGAGAGAGAGAGAGAGAGAGAGAGTGAGAGCATGCATATATGTGCGTTATGGTTTGCTATTAATGGTAAATATATGTTTTTATGGATGTCTCATAACGTACAATTTGATGTTTTTAAGTATTGTGAATGAGTGCATATGCAAGTGTTTGTGTGTTAGTGTCCATTTATATATACTGTGTAAAATGTTCGAAAATAAAAAATTAAAAAAAAAAAAAAAAAAAAACAGTATCTAAGGACAAACCATTTAGTACTATAGACCCAGGCTCGGGTAGACAAAGTACTTAAGTGTGTTTACAAGAGTTCTCAGATGGTCCTCTGATGACCAGTAAACACAAGTGAAGTGCCATCCTACGCCGGCCATCGGTGGTGAGGAGGTTAATTAGGTAGTGACTAACTGCAGTCAGAAGTCAACAGTTGGTGGAGTGGAGTTGGTTATATACTCGAGGTGTTTAATGTAAACACTGCTGTACGGATTAGGTTATGTGTATAGTAGGACTGGATAATCTTTTATTCATTAGCTTTGAGACAGACTGGGACAACGTTACTAATGTTTGATCGGGACTACATATCAAAAATAGCTGTGTAGACTGTAGCCAGCGGTAGAACTTTTCGAGACCGATACTTGATTCAAAAGAAGAATTGCACTTAGTCGTTCTATACCAAGCATATCTTCATTCCATATATCAATCAAATGATTAAATGATAAAAAAAACTAGAGAGAATTTGTTTGATTGTCCTATTTGGCCTTTCACACATTTAAAATATATTATGCGATGGAATTGACGATTTATTTTAGAGAAAGAGATAAATGGTCAAGACTTTTAAACTGTTGACGTTATGTAAAGAGTAATAACAAATTCAGAAGATATTGCTACACTATATGCACAGTGATCAAACCTAAGACATACTTAAGCAAGAGAGACGCATATTTAATGGATGTTTATCTGCTGCAACATGTTCGTAAATCTTCAAGAAAGTCATTTAATGTTTTATTATGAGCAAAAGTCCTGAAATGTCAACATAATGTTTATACTTCTATAATAATTTACCAAGATTTCTCATTAGTCAAAATGTGTTTATACAATGTATTAACTATATGACCTATTATCGTTTGAACAATGCACAGCGTTGTCCTATAACGTTAAGCTGTTTTTATTTTAATCTCAGTCCGTCAGTGGAACAGAATAAATATTAATTGTTCGCCTTCAGTTAACCGAACATTACAATGAGGTCAATGGGAGTTATATAGACCACAGTCAGACTGTGATTTACAGAAGTTGACCTGATGAAAATATAAATCTGGACGTGTGAACGGTATCAATACGGCCTCCATAATACGACTAACGCCAGGGGTAGAATAGTCGGGGTCATGTGCTACAGAACGATGAGTTTCACCTCCTACATCAGTCTTACGTGTCTATATAGTAAGATCATTAATGGGAAATTCATATTTTTCTTAAGAATTCAACCAACATAGGAGAGTTATCATTATACTTATTATTGAGACTGCTGTCGGAAAAAAATCAGATTCTGAAGATGAGATTTGAAGAAGACTTTACGATAGTTGTATGGACGACATCATGATTTTGTTAACTAAACTTTAATGATATGAAGTCGCTATCGCGCGATCGGTTGCTATGCGTAATTTATACAATGACTCCGTATTATCTAATGATTCTTAGATGAGATAATGGCCTAACCTACTTTTAATTTCAGATGGGTATGGCAAGGTTAAAGTAATTAAATACAATACACGCGAAACAATGTTCCTTTACCGTAGATGGTCTCACAGTGCGTGAGAACTGCAGCTGTTGTGCTCATATTAAACGCCCAATTTTGTTAATATCTGTATAGTCTAATATCATTACCAGAAGTCTGTAGCCTATGGCGTTGTATTTATAACTCCTTAACAGTGCCACAAATCCAGGTAATCTAGTTAATCCCACTTAATCCCCGAGAATCGGGTTATCGCTGAAAACAGATTATCGTACAATAGATCTATGTCGACTTTGTAAAGCAATCATGCGGTAAATGGAGTCCCACAAGGGTATCAATTGATTTTATTATTGATATATTATCTACTTTATATTTAATCAACCTTAAAAATGTCAAAAGCTGGATCTCCTTAGAATCTACAGCACCCTGTACACCTCAACTCCATAGACGCGAGCACTGTGGGCATACGCGAGCACTGTGGGCATATATTTTGGTCATGACAATTAAAACGTATACGATTTTAACATAAAAGCTATCGAACAGCCATAAAAGATTATATTCGTTCACAGGTAATAATTCCATTCATCAGACATATCATTTAATTGTTTATGTGGAATTAACTATTCCACTTTAACACCAATATGGTACTTAATGCATAAACGATTAAAGAATGTCATAAACAAAATCAATTATTTAAGAGGTTCTGAGGAGAACAAATGCATACTACTTAGCACGCCATTGGATTTTGCTTTTGTTTAAATGTTTGCTGATTGCTTTGTTTTATATGGTACTAATGGAGTGAAACAAGTGGAAGTAACTCTGGTAGATTAAGTGACGAGCATGTCACAATATTAGTTACATTGTTCATCAGTGGCCTAATACGGAACAATATTGGATATACAATTTGTGTCGGGCGACACCTAGTCACTTCCGCAAAGAAAAGAAATCTATCCATAAATCTTATCAAGGAGGTGTACCATCTGTATCCGAGTTTGGTTTTATTTTGCTTTAATCTTCATTTTAATTATAAGTGTGATAAACGATTCTTTAGGTGAGAAAACTCAGACCACTCAAAGAGAAATCATCAACCTTCGACCGATATCTCCCATCTGTAGCACGTACAAATCAAACTAGGGACCCAAAAATCAGTTGCCTGATAGGCACATAGGAGAAACTATTTTCTCCTTCTAGACGTACATAGATGCGAATAAGTTAGAGATATGGTTCAGGTACCAGGTGTTCCAATACATGTATAATCATACGACCACTAAATAACGTTAATCTTGAGCATGGGATCTTGGCGACAAAAATCATTCCTCAATACCTGTAGGTATGATATGACAACATGACAAAACCAAATAAGTCATAACTTATGACTTTATTTGACAATTAATGGCACGATTCTTATTTTCAAGCCGTCATCCTACAAAAGGCCTTCTGTTACTAGCTATAGTATTCATCGGTAGAAACATATATCTTATACATTATATAACTCCTAGGGGTTAAAACTAAAGCAAGTCAGATAATGTACTGTACCGTTTACCAGTTCGATAAAAAATATTGTTGTCATTCCCTGCTGCTAATCAATGACTAATGATCTGACATCGATTTGGACGTTTTGAAGTGATTAATATATACATCATGTACGTATACAAACATTTACGTCCTGTCCCTAGATAGAACAGCATGGCTTTGTCATTCTGGTAACAATCTTTGAATATGAGTGATTAGCTAACATTGATTTAGATATCAAAGCGAGATAAATACACAACACGTGCACATAAACAAACAAATAAATTCGTATCTGTGTCTCTGACTAAGATACCTACCGCTGATCTACCTGTAATTAAGGTGAATATCGACCCCCAATACGAGACCGTGGTATGGTAAATGACATGGCACCCCTACTGTTCTGACATAAGATCAATGACATGATAAATCGTACTTAATTAGTTGTACAGATGTAAATTAAAACGAAACCTTCTACTTTGTATAAATCGAATTCAAATGTACAACGGAAATGCTGTGATGACATGTAAATCAATGGTACAGAAATGGTATTGAACATCATTCCACGCATTTACAGTAATGTAATCAGCCAATCGACATTGCTCGTGACTGTAGCAGACTTCCTTTCACAAATGAATCCCTCTCTTCTCAAATCCAAATAATAAAGAAAATACATTCGCAGTGAAGTACTCGTTTTTTTTGTGTGTTGTGAATGTTTATCAGGAACTCCATAGTATTACTGTACATACCAAGTATCCAAATATCGATGACAAAAACCTTTACATCCGTAAGTATCCAAATATTGATGACAAATATCTTTACTTCGGTAAGTATCCAAATATTGATGACAAATATCAATACTTCGGTAAGTATCCAAATATTGATGACAAATATCTTTACTTCAGTAAGTATCCAAATATTGATGACAAATATCTTTACTTCAGTAAGTATCCAAATATTGATGACAAATACCTTTACTTCCGTAAGTATCCAAATATTGATGACAGATACTTTTACTTCCGTAAGTATCCAAATATTGATGACAGATATCTTTACTTCAGTAAGTATCCAAATACCGATGAAAAATACCTTTACTTCCGTAAGTATCCAAATATTGATAACAAATATCTTTACTTCGGCAAGTTCCAAATATTGATGACAAATATTTTTATTTCGGTAAGTTCCAAATATTGATGACAAATATCTTTACTTCGTAAGTATCCAAATATTGATGACAAATATCTTTACTTCGGTAAGTATCCAAATATGATGACAATATCTTTACTTCGGTAAGTATCCAAATATTGATGACAAATATCTTTACTTCGGTAAGTATCCAAATATTGATGACAAATATCTTTACTTCGTAAGTATCCAAATATTGATGGAAGATCCAAATATATACATTTACTTCGGTAAATATACCAAATATTGATGACAAATATCTTTACTTCAGTAAGTATCCAAATATTGATGACAAATACCTTTACTTCCGTAAGTATCCAAATATTGATGACAAATATCTTTACTTCGGTAAGTATCCAAATATTGATGACAAATATCTTTACTTCGGTAAGTATCCAAATATTGATGACAAATATCTTTACTTCGGTAAGTATCCAAATATTGATGACAAATATCTTTACTTCGGGTAAGTATCCAAATATTGATGACAAATATCTTTACTTTGGTAAGTATCCAAATATTGATGACAAATACCTTTACTTCCGTAAGTATCCAAATATTGATGACAGATACTTTTACTTCCGTAAGTATCCAAATATTGATGACAAATATCTTTACTTCAGTAAGTATCCAAATATTGATGACAAATACCTTTACTTCCGTAAATATCCAAATATTGATGACAGATACTTTTACTTCCGTAAGTATCCAAATATTGATGACAGATACCTTTACTTCAGTACGTATCCAAATACCGATGACAAATACCTTTACTTCCGTAAGTATCCAAATATTGATGACAAATATCTTTACTTCGGTAAGTATCCAAATATTGATGACAAATATCTTTACTTCGGTAAGTATCCAAATATTGATGACAAATATCTTTACTTCGGTAAGTATCCAAATATTGATGATAAATATCTTTACTTCGGTAAGTATCCAAATATTGATGACAAATATCTTTACTTCGGTAAGTATCCAAATATTGATGACAAATATCTTTACTTCGGTAAGTATCCAAATATTGATGACAAATATCTTTACTTCGGTAAGTATCCAAATATTGATGACAAATATCTTTACTTCCGTAAATATCCAAATATTGATGACAAATACCTTTACTTCAAATAAGTATCTCTTCAAT
This sequence comes from Argopecten irradians, assembly GCF_041381155.1. Lineage (NCBI taxonomy): Eukaryota > Metazoa > Mollusca > Bivalvia > Pectinida > Pectinidae > Argopecten > Argopecten irradians. The sequence goes on along the minus strand of NC_091142.1, from coordinate 31,212,264 downwards.
AAGTATCTAATATTGCTGATAGATACCTTTACTGAGATTAGAAATTATTGCCACTTACCCAGATAGTTTATTCATATCGTAAACTTTTTGAGGATTATACAAATCGATCAGATGTCAACATGTGATCTGATTGTACAATATGGATGGCGTCCTCAGATTACAAACATTCCGAAACCACTAGGAAACCTTGCTTGGGTAGGACTCTAAATGATCAATCGGATCATGGTGCCAGCTCATCCCAGTAAAAGGACGTTTATCCTGGGATTATTGGATAGAACAGTTTACCATAAATCATGCTTTTTGCACTTACACATTAAATGTGTATCAAACTTGTATCAATATGAATATATATTTTAAGTGTATATGTATGTTCTTTATCATAACATCTTTAAAACTTTAGTTAGTATCTACTGTTTTCTATTGCAATAATCCATACGTTGTAAAAGATATACATAACTTAGAATATTTAATCGTTAAGTTCCTTTGTGAATTGTATTAGCAGAATATATAACCACTCCGCATTGTATACGATAGTGTAAGGATATAAATCCACTTTATTTAGTGCATCATAGTGGTAGGATATAAGACAACTCCATTTTGTGTATGGTAGTGGTAGGATATAAGAGCACTCCAGTTTGTGTATGGTAGTGGTAGGATATAAGACCTCTCTAGTTTGTGTATGGCAGTGGTAGGATATAAGACCACTCCACTTTGTGTATGGTAGTGGTAGGATATAAGACCACTCCACTTTGTGTATGGTAGTGGAAGGATATTAGACCACTCCACTTTGTGTATGATGGTGGTAGGATATAAGACCACTCCAGTTTGTGTATGGTAGTGGTAGGATGTAAGACCACTCCAGTTTGTGTATGGTAGTGGTAGGATATTAGACCACTCCACTTTGTGTATGGTAGTGGTAGGATATAAGACCACTCCACTTTGTGTATGGTAGTGGTAGGATATAAGACCACTCCACTTTGTGTATGATGGTGGTAGGATATAAGACCACTCCAGTTTGTGTATGGTAGTGGTAGGATATAAGACCACTCCAGTTTGTGTATGGTAGTGGTAGGATATTAGACCAAGCCACTTTGTGTATGATGGTGGTAGGATATAAGACCACTCCACTTTGTGTATGATGGTGGTAGGATATTAGACCACTCCACTTTGTGTATGGTAGTGGTAGGATATAAGACCACTCCAGTTTGTGTATGATGGTGGTAGGATATAAGACCACTCCAGTTTGTGTATGGTAGTGGTAGGATATAAGAGCACTCCAGTTTGTGTATGGTAGTGGTAGGATATAAGAGCACTCCAGTTTGTGTATGGTAGTGGTAGGATATAAGACCACTTTACTTTGTGTATGATAGTGGTAGGATATAAAACCACTCTACATTGTATACGATAGTGGTAGGATATAAAAATTCAAAACTCCTTTGCAGCCAGATGTCAAGCTTAAAATAAGAATCATAGGTCATAGTTTGTCTGAACACACGGGCACATAAATGAAGAAATGGAATTGTGGGATAATAAAAACCAGAACTTCAATCAATCAAATGCAATAACATTAGATTTGCTTTAGGTACACCACTATAAACGTCTACAGGTGAACTATTGTTAAATGTCTGTAATGTTTTAAATAGCCTCTACTAAAGAATGTCGACCATATCTATACTAATGCCTTTATATGATTTTGTTAAACGTTTGAGCAATCCAAGTGTTCGATTAAGAAATAAAACTTTTTAATGTTTTTAATTTGAAGATACCCTTTCAATGTCCTTACAACATTTAGCTTACATCAAAGAGTTCTAGCCTAGACACCGTCCCGATAGTATCAACTACCAAATAGCCATACACTCACACATACTGAATGAAAATATGTGAAGACATTAATGTATAGATAAAACTTGATGGTATGGATATTATATAAACAAGAATTTACCAGTTAGTCCTACAATCAAATCAGACAGTCACCCCCTTGAAGTTTTAACCTTGCGAAAGCACACTCCTACTTTAGCCTCATTTTTTCCAACAATAAAAATAACTTTATTGTGTCGTAAAGACCTGTACTTTACATATATACAATGTATACATACTATTCTCAGTGAGATCCGTGAAATATTTATAAACAAGATCACATGTAAAACTAAATACGGTAACATTTCTGTTGAATCCGTATGATATTGAAAGCGAATGGAATTACAATAGTTAACAGATCACGAAGGGATTCTTGATAAATATGCTTAATTTCATTCAAAGACAAAAAGGTAATATACTGTTTAGACGATTTTTATTCAATTATTATCATCAGTACAGGAATACGGATTCCTATGGTAACACTAGTTACTATGGTAGCACTAGTAACTAAAGTAACACATAAACAACAGTGATAATTATTTTTCCTACAATGGTAACATAGAACATTACTAAAGCCACTCTATCACACTACACTTGCCACACATTTAACGGTTCCACGTTTTATAGATTGACAAGCTGTTTTTATAACGTGGATTTTATTGGCGGTCATTGTATCCCGCATTTCAGCGACTTACATCCCCATTAACAGGCTATATACCCTTTGTTTGATTTGTGGTTTATCACTATTTAACCCATATAAGTTGTTTGTGAACAGACGTTTCCGATAGGTAAGTCATGGGATGTTAGGCTATTCTAGCTGTCAATAGTTTACTTCATGGATGTCAAGCTATTATATGCTACCTATCAATAATTTACTTCATGGGTGTTTGACGATTAGAGACGGCATTGTTCATACATAAACAATATACTGTAACAATATCGTTCTCTCATCCTTGCTATGTGATGAGGCTTAATTCTGGATAGCAATGGTGTGGAGAATTTCATGTAACAATTCAACTGTTCTAATCGGATACCAAAATAAATACTGAGAGGAAGCTCTTAATGTTAGATAGCATCGAAATGGGGAACTGAATATACTGTTCTAATCTTCGCCAAACTTAGTTATTAAAAGAAAGGTACAAAATACCAATGATGATATGAAGCACTTAATATTAGATAGCAACGAAATGAGGAACATGTTATACTGTTCTGATCTTTGACATACATAGCTTTAACTGTTTGAAGTTACAAAACAGCTATAAATGATGACACAAAAAGATTGACTTACAATTTTTGAAATCACAACTCGTTGTATGAGGCAATGTCACTGAGCTTACTTGCAGTTCCTCCATATCCCGAAAACGTTTGTCATTCAACCATTGTACCGTATATTTCATCATACATGTCTTGAAATGGTTTAAATCACGTCAGCCTACGTTTGTATGTTTCCGCATGCGGACGAACCCAATCAAACCCACTGTTTTAAAAAGTAAGACTACGATAAAGTATTTGTGCCAGCTCACTAACTTTATACGTATGTAACGACTCCGTCCGTCGATATCGCCTAAAAGTCAATAGGGTAAACTCATTCACATACGCCTGCAAACATCTTATCAAACCTAAAGCAAACCTCTATTGATCGATGGTGGAAACTTCTCGCCGATATCATTCCAGGATAGTGCAGTTTTTGTTTACTGCATTTAAAACACATTTTAGTTTATTCAAAAACGTGATTAGAATAAAACTAAAAGGTTCGAGCATTAAAATCGGAATCAATAAACATGCTGAGAAGATGATTGATATTGATTAATACAAGAACACATTATCAAGTGTAAACTGTTGATTTATATTTCAATGTGTTTAATTAATATGTACTTTGAATTTGATTGACAGGTATATTAAATGCAACAGAAGACAGACTCATGGGCATATGTTTCCATCGATCCCTATGGAAACGATCCCTATTGGAACGTCTTTGTTGCTATGTTTTGTAATAGATTCACGGTTTTGTGAAGGTGGTATTTAAGTGACAACTGACGGTAGCTTCTCACAATAGTATGACATAAACATAACAAAAATGTCATTTACTGTACGTCATAAGTACCCGGTACATAACGCAATTTATTTCAACAAACAGACCACAATCATTTTAAAGAGGGGATTGAGTGGTCATTGTTGAATATGAGACATACACAAGATGAGCACAAGGGTTCAAACACTAAATTACAAGCTCATCCAGTAGATGAGTTAGTTCTACTTGACCGAATTAGTTTACCTTTTCGACAGTAAAGTACAAATATGTAGTAACTATGATATGGAGACTTCCCTATTGAAATCTGAACAGTACCCGACTTTATTAGGTAAATATAAGCTAAGAATCAATTATAATATGTAAATCCCTTTACGATGGACCTGCGTTCACGAGGAAAATTAGCTCAGAATGTGAATAATACACTGCTCCTATTTACATTGCAATGATCAAGTCTGAGACACCGCATTTGTGTATTCGCTGTACGTCAGACATGTTTTCATTAGTGTTTCTATACACTGTAGAGACTTTTGTGCCGATTCGTAGTAAACAGTATTTACAAATTGGTTTCGGTATAATCTGTCACAATAACATAACCATACAACTGTGATTAGAATTTCAATGGAGGTTTATGTTCATCAAATAATAACCTGCCAGGGTTCTCCCCCTACCCCGCCTCAGACATTCCTTAGTTAGTATGTACGAGCAGAGTTTTTATCAATATTGTACAAGTTTTATATATAACAGGGCTTGTTTGTTCAAACAGTAATTGGCTTCATCATATGATTAATGCACTTTTGATGCCAAACCTCTGACTACATCTATCCTAGAATTGGTGATTAGGTACACGATGGAGTACGTCACAAATTAGTATCTAGTAAAATATGGTCATATTATAGTTAAAACAGAAATTATTTTATCCTGATTTGAAAATTGTTGTTAACCTGCGATTAGCGTAATGGCCATTTGAACAACTAGGCCAAGAAGGAGATATACGTACCCTATGTGTTTTCTAGGGAGACAATAGTGAGAATAGGAACAGATTCAATTAAAATACCATGAAACCACATCAATGAATTCTCGAAGTTATAGAATTCTAAATAAAAATGTACAAATGTTGATCAAACGATCAAACCAGGAACTTTAAAACAGTGAGCGTTTCTACTACAACTCCCGCCATAATGATCAAGCATACCGACAAAATATCCAGTCCACAGTCTGTTCGTAAGAACAATGGGGTTATATGTACAAAACAGGGATCTATGTAGATACCACTAGTGAATACAAAGAGATTGGATCAATACGTTCCGGAAGAGATAGAACTATGTGCTTTATTGGCGAGTCTAAACATATGTTTACATTCCTTTGTCACTATTACTGTATAAACTGACAAAACCGAAATGAATTTTATCATGATATAAATGACATCCAAACATGACCATCATGACGTCAGTAATGTCGACTGATCACTGACAAATAGCTGTTCCATCTCAAGGAAGAAAGAAACTGATTTTAGTTTCACATCAATGTCCATTCAACAAAAACCTCATAAATATTAAATCATCAGTATAGGTCTATCGCCAAAGCGTTGGCATAGACCATAGATTCCATTAAAACTAGTTTAATGCTTAAATAAACACCTATATCAGTCAAAGCTTAAAACGTTGGTAAAACAATGCTACTTTAGTTTTATTGGAGGCTTTTAGTAGCAATTTTCTCAAACCTCTGTTTACAGAAACGCACATATGAAGATGAATGTGTTTATCACTATAATTACGGGTAATGACTGATAGGTATTTACTTTATCATCGATAATAACCTACACACAGGGGTTCACTTACAAAGATTACAGACAGACTATCCACAAACAAACTATTATTCAATTCACCGTTTAACAAATTATGGTGAAAAGTCAACAGCAGAATCCACGAGCTGTTGGTCTGAAGGGGTTCAAACCAGTTGATCGCCTCAGTTGGACCTAACACTAACATTGGCGTACCCCAAGCATGTTAGACGATCAAATGTTTTATCCAATATTGCGCTTAAACTAAAAAATATTTGTAACGGGTCAACATGATCGCTTTAGATTAAAGATTTGTCTTTGAAAGGGATAATTTTGAATGAGAAATTCCTCGTTTGTCATGTTATATTGTATTTGGTCTACGTTACAGTTGTCAACATACTCCATTGCTGTAAGTGCTCTCCATGCAGGCCTGGAGGTTCAGTAAATACAGATATACCACAACATATGTGTACACAGCGTAGTGTTGCCCCTTTAAATGTGGCTGATCATAAAGCCATCTATTGACAGAATTTTCATATACGTTTCTTAAAAAAATATAATAGACATGTTTGGTTGATTTTTATCGAGTTAATCATCAATACAGTACAAAATGTCGCTTATTTACTGGCCTTATTTGATAGACTTCATTTGAAGTAACAGACAATAATAACGATTTAATTATTGCTGTGTTTTGTTTTATGTTTGCTTTACGTTCTTTTAACAATCGCGGTCGGTAAAGGACATGCCAGGTTAAGTGTCGGAGGAAAAATTCGGAGTACCCGAAAAATAACCATCAACTTGCGATCACTACCTGGCAACTGCTTTACGTAGGTTTCGAGGTGGAGAGATCGTGGTAAAATGTGGGGATATCTTAATCATTGTACAACACCTATTGTTTCCTGCACCATTATCAGAATGGAGTTCGTCATATGTCAGGTTAGCTACAACAAACATTATGTTATCTTGATTTGAAAATTACTGTTAAACAGTGGTTAGCCTTAATAACCCTTTGAACAACTGGGTCCACAAGGAGATGTACTTAACCTGTGTGTTTTCTAGGGAGAGGAAAGAGGAGGTAAGAACAGATATAGAGATTCAATTAAAATACCAGGAAATCTCTATATTCTTCGATATTTTTTTGCTGTCGTATCCATATTCACTTTTGGGAACATTGATAAAGAACATTTTATTTACCAGTCCATTCATATTAAAACTGTACTGCTTTATTATTATCTTATGTCCAAATTATAGCCATTATCAATTAAGACCATAACTAGCGTTTGGTTGTGGAGAACAGTAGATGCTTCATGATAATTACTATCGATATATAGTCCCAGCAGGTCTCAAAATTGTGACCCTGAGGTGAATATCAAGTATAGATTATCAGACATAGAAACCAGTTTATATTTATCTATATGGGTGAATATGAACCGAAATGCCCAAACCAGTTTGTTTCTGTTGTCATTTTTGTTCAAACATGTTTTTATTCATAACGTATGTTTATTTGGCGTATAAAACTATTTCCATAAAATTTACTATTATCAGTAAGTGAAGCGTGATCTGCAAAGTAAGTTATCATTATCAGCATACTATCATTAACCACATCCGATGATATCTTGGTATATATCAAGTGCTCGTCCTCCATTGAATAATGTAACATTTAATATCTTTTTAATTTAAAGTACATTATGATAGTTAACTATTACACAAGTGATAGGATTCGGCATTCCATTATATAACGATATTATGAACACGGTATTATGAACATTTCTTATAAATATTGCACACTAGGCAATATTTACACCAAATCAATTACACTGTATATGTATTGTTCAGTATATATGGGTCAAAGAAGCAATCCTTCAGTTAAGATTTTTAGGTATAGATATCAGTATAGCTTTTTCATGTCTTTGCTATAGAATACAATGTCCTAAGAATCAAACTATCTTTTTAAACGATGTTTAAATACCCTGAGGTAAAATTATTGAAGAAAATAGTTTAGCTTTATATCTTAATACTACATTCCAATAATTCCATTTTAATTATTTACCTACACCTGAAAACTCTTTGTTAATTTGAAAATGTAACGCAAAAAAATGTAACGTGTTATTTTGACACGTACAATTTCAATAGATTATTTAGTATCCTAATTAACAACCTACCGTCATCTGTTGTTCCGTTCATCTTAGTGCTATAGTCCGTCCTCGTGTAACATCCTAACCGTCTGCTGTAATTCCGTAACTCGAGCACCTGTCCACTACAGTACTAGTACGGGTTACCAAGGACGCACAAATCCCAACATGGCTGCCGCTTCAAAGGCTTTAACCACAATAGACTATTTAAAAAGCTGGTAGAGCTATTCTGTTTATACAGCGAGACTCCTTACAAATCGGTAACAATGTCAATGTTACTATTGATGATGTCTCTCAGTTACAGTAGATAACAGATAAGTATATGTGGTTTCCATATATATATATATGTCTCTGTGCGGTCGTTTGAGTGGGAATATGAAGGGACAAAATCTCTATTGAAATGTATTGAAGCTTGACGGGTTCGATTTATAATGACACAATAATCGGATGAAATTTCAGTCGGGTCAGTTCAGCATTATAGGTATATCACACCTCTTGTAGTATTTAAAGTATTTGGTGCGAGTTCATTGTGCACACTCTTCTGCATTAAGCCAGTACAGACGTAGTTAGTATTACAGTACCTATAAGATCTCCGGTCTTTAGCCCATTCTCCAGCTTTTCTCCATTTATCGTCCTTGTGGCACTGTTGTCATATAATGACTGTTAGTTGTTTTGTTTTCCATTCGGGAACCATCTTTGTGAATCTGTTCTTTCGCTTACTAACTAAACTGGTACGTGTTCTATTGAACTAAGGATTTATATGTCCATCACTTGTACTGAACGTAGCAGTAATAAGATAACAGATGGAAAATCATATTATAAAATTCACGAACTTAATTAATATTTAATACTTGTATAATGTATAATACAATGATGTGTAAACTGATACCATTTTTTGTATAAGAATAATGTTAACTAATTCAAATGTTCCGACAATGTTAAAAGACGCTCCTAACTACTTCCATTTGTTATTTGATCGATGACTGAGGGCCGGGTGTTACCGTTATGCGGCGGTAAATAGTAGATAGACCAAGCTTAAGCTGGTTGTTATATTATAATGTCTTTAAAGCATTCAAATCTTTTTATCAATCTAGAAACACTAAATACAATTCGGCGCATTCTAAACCGCGCATAAAATTAGTTAAATGAAATAAAAAAAAAAATTTACATACGGGCAATTTTTAAAAAAGACTTAGTTTAGAGTACTCTTTGCTGAACATGTCTGTCCTTTATTTGTTTAATGGTGACATCTGATTGTAATAAATTAACAACTTTAATACCATATAAGGTAGTTTCAGTAATATGACATATTAAGGTCATGTTTCGTCAGTATTCCTGAACTTAACCAAATAAGAAATCATACAGAAATCCAGATATATTAATTATCTTATACATTTCCACCAAGTTGTAGACGTAGCACAATGATAGCGATATACACTAGCAGAGTATAGAAGGTTATTTTAACACTGACCATATTTCAGGGATTATTTTGATCCATGAGAGATTGAGAAATGGTTGAATCATATAAACCCTGAAAAACAGATCGCGAAAATTACAAATGACCTATGCATTAGTGGAAATATTTCCACTCATAATGAAAAACGGAGTAGATCGAAAACGTTTTCTGTTCTCTTTTCATTCACAAACCCACCGATAGCACTGACTACTGGTAATGTGACTGTTTCCGATCCGATATCTTTCATTACTTATATATGAACTAAATAAAAGTGGTACAGTTCAAAAAAAGGAGGATAGGAATGAGTCCAACTTCTCAGTTTCACAATTCGCGGTAATTTGACGGTCATCCTTGCCTGTTTTAGTAATTGGTACACGTGTAAATGTTTTGCGATTTGTGTGGTTGTATATTTTACCATAAATTAATTCTTTCAAAATATATTATTGGAAATTAAAAATCGGAAAAGAATCATAATTAAACTTTATAGCTTTATTAACAAACTCTCACTGTGACCATTTCAAATCTTAGTCCAAAGGAGGTGGAATGCATAACTAAAGGAAACGAACATTGTTGTATTCCTATTTGGAATGTTTTCTGATTCGAATCTAATCAGTCGTGATTAAACACATGTAACAAAGCCATTGCTGGTGTCCGCTTGCTTTATTACTCTAACTGCGTATGCTCAGGAGCATGCCACATTCCAAGTATACCGAGGGAGCATTTATGATTTATGAATTATTATCAAATGATACAAACACTACAAACATGATCTTGCGGACACATTATTTCAGCAAATTTTGATAAAGTAACAAACTTATACAGACATAAAAAGTACAGGATGGAAATGTAAATTCTTAGTCTAAGATGCAGACGTACCATGTTACACTGGGACGTTAGTGGAAAAATGGTGGAAAGTGTCGTCTGATTTAAAAAGTCGGCAACATTTTTTTATTTGACACTTTTAAAAATTGCAAACCGATTTATAATTCAATTATTTAGTTTTTTATTATTGAAATTTCAATGGTCGACTAAATAAATTGAATATGATAATATGATTAAATATCATCATGTGTCATGTTTAGTTCAAGTTCTAACATAGGATCAGGTCAATGTTTTTCGTTAAACTTTATTTTTGGTAGACTGAAAAAAACACCTTTTATTTTTGGAAGGAACTGAAAAACAAATGTTTGGTCCTTGCTGTCCCAACGATATAACAATAAATAAATATTTTGTTAATTATCTATTGGCTATGAAACTCTTAGGTGCGCAATATCATGTGCTGGTATTAAACGTTTTATCAATAAAAAACTGAGATAAATCGGCTTTAAGCGGAGAGGTTTGCGATCATGTTCATGTACATGTATAATGCAGTAGAATGTAGAGTTATGTATGTAGCTTGAATACTAATGTTCATAGAGACGTGGATTAATCCCTTGTAAAGTTGTAACAACAGGCCATTTAACTTAGCACGTGTTTAAAACTAGATCATTTAAATTATCACGTGTGTATCTTGTGCTTGTTCTTTTGAAAATGAAACTATATCCCACTATTTTCTCGAATGCCCTTTATATGACCAACATAGACTTTCCCTGTTTACCTCCATTAGTAGTTATGCAAATCATAACCATATTGATATCAATATTCTTCTCCAAGGCTGTCCTGACTGTGATAAAACTATAAACAGACAATTACTTCATGATGTTCACCTATATATAGGTAAATCTAGACGTTTTCGCTATATGATTTAAATTAGCCATGACATAAGTTTTTGAAATAAGCTTATGAAATTTAAAGATTCTCCTAAAAAAAAAAAAAAAAAAATATTATTTAACTTAACACATGTGTAACACTAGATTTTAAATAACTTGTAACACTACTCTAATTATCTCTGTAACACTAGATCATTTAACTTACACATGTGTACATATTAAACTTACTTTGTAATAACACTAGATCATTTAACTTAACACATGTGTAACACTAGATCATTTAACTTAACACATAGATCATGATATTAACTTAACACATGTGTAACACTAGATCATTTAACTTAACACATGTGTAACACTAGATCATTTAACTTAACACACATGTGTAACACTAGATCATTTAACTTAACACATGTGTATTTAGATCATTTAATATTAACTTAACACATGTGTAACACTAGATCATTTAACTTAACACATGTGTAACACTCGATCATTTAACTTAACACATGTGTAACACTAGATCATTTAACTTAACACGTGTGTAACACTAGATCATTTAACTTAACACATGTGTAACACTAGATCATTTAACTTAACACGTGTGTAACACTAGATCATTTAACTTAACACATGTGTAACACTAGATCATTTAACTTAACACATGTGTAACACTAGATCATTTAACTTAACACATGTGTAACACTAGATCATTTAACTTAACACATGTGTAACACTAGATCATTTAACTTAACACATGTGTAACACTAGATCATTTAACTTAACACATGTGTAACACTAGATCATTTAACTTAACACATGTGTAACACTAGATCATTTAACTTAACACATGTGTAACACTAGATCATTTAACTTACACATGTGTAACACTAGATCATTTAACTTAACACATGTGTAACACTAGATCATTTAACTTAACACATGTGTAACACTAGATCATTTAACTTAACACATGTGTAACACTAGATCATTTAACTTAACACATGTGTAACACTAGATCATTTAACTTAACACATGTGTAACACTAGATCATTTAACTTAACACATGTGTAACACTAGATCATTTAACTTAACACATGTGTAACACTAGATCATTTAACTTAACACATGTGTAACACTAGATCATTTAACTTAACACATGTGTAACACTAGATCATTTAACTTACACATGTGTAACACTAGATCATTTAACTTAACACATGTGTAACACTAGATCATTTAACTTAACACATGTGTAACACTAGATCATTTAACTTAACACATGTGTAACACTAGATCATTTAACTTAACACATGTGTAACACTAGATCATTTAACTTAACACATGTGTAACACTAGATCATTTAACTTACACATGTGTAACACTAGATTCATTTAACTTAACACATGTGTAACACTAGATCATTTAACTTACACATTTGTAATATTAGATCATTTAATTTAACACATGTGTAACACTAGATCATTTAATTTTACACATGTAATACACTAGATCATTGAACATAACACATGTGTAACACTAGATTATTTAACTTAACACATATATTACACTGGATCACTTAACTTAACACATGTGTAACACTAGATCATTTAACTTAACACATGTGTAACACTAGATCATTTAACTTAACATGTGTAACACTAGATCATTTAACTTAACACATGTGTAACACTAGATCATTTAACTTAACACATGTGTAACACTAGATCATTTAACTTACACATGTGTAACACTAGATCATTTAACTTACACATGTGTAACACTAGATCATTTAACTTAACACATGTGTAACACTAGATCATTTAACTTAACACATGTGTAACACTAGATCATTTAACTTAACACATGTGTAACACTAGATCATTTAACTTAACACATGTGTAACACTAGATCATTTAACTTAACACATGTGTAACACTAGATCATTTAACTTAACACATGTGTAACACTAGATCATTTAACTTAACACATGTGTAACACTAGATCATTTAACTTAACACATGTGTAACACTAGATCATTTAACTTACACATGTGTAACACTAGATCATTTAACTTAACACATGTGTAACACTAGATCATTTAACTTAACACATGTGTAACACTAGATCATTTAACTTAACACATGTGTAACACTAGATCATTTAACTTAACACATGTGTAACACTAGATCATTTAACTTAACACATGTGTAACACTAGATCATTTAACTTAACACATGTGTAACACTAGATCATTTAACTTAACACATGTGTAACACTAGATCATTTAACTTAACACATGTGTAACACTAGATCATTTAACTTAACACATGTGTAACACTAGATCATTTAACTTACACATGTGTAACACTAGATCATTTAACTTACACATGTGTAACACTAGATCATTTAACTTAACACATGTGTAACACTAGATCATTTAACTTAACACATGTGTAACACTAGATCATTTAACTTAACACATGTGTAACACTAGATCATTTAACTTAACACATGTGTAACACTAGATCATTTAACTTAACACATGTGTAACACTAGATCATTTAACTTAACACATGTGTAACACTAGATCATTTAACTTAACACGTGTGTAACACTAGATCATTTAACTTAACACATGTGTAACACTAGATCATTTAACTTAACACATGTGTAACACTAGATCATTTAACTTAACACGTGTGTAACACTAGATCATTTAACTTAACACATGTGTAACACTAGATCATTTAACTTAACACATGTGTAACACTAGATCATTTAACTTAACACATGTGTAACACTAGATCATTTAACTTAACACATGTGTAACACTAGATCATTTAACTTAACACATGTGTAACACTAGATCATTTAACTTACACATGTGTGTAAACACTAGATCATTTAACTTACACATGTGTAACACTAGATCATTTAACTTACACATGTGTAACACTAGATCATTTAACTTACACATGTGTAACACTAGATCATTTAACTTAACACATGTGTAACACTAGATCATTTAACTTAACACATGTGTAACACTAGATCATTTAACTTACACATGTGTAACACTAGATCATTTAACTTACACATGTGTAACACTAGATCATTTAACTTACACATGTGTAACACTAGATCATTTATACTTACACATGTGTAACACTAGATCATTTAACTTAACACGTGTGTAACACTAGATCATTTAACTTAACACATGTGTAACACTAGATCATTTAACTTAACACATGTGTAACACTAGATCATTTAACGTAACACATGTGTAACACTAGATCATTTAACTTAACACATGTGTAACACTAGATCATTTAACTTAACACATGTGTAACACTAGATCATTTAACTTAACACATGTGTAACACTAGATCATTTAACTTAACACATGTGTAACACTAGATCATTTAACTTAACACATGTGTAACACTAGATCATTTAACTTACACATGTGTAACACTAGATCATTTAACTTACACATGTGTAACACTAGATCATTTAACTTAACACATGTGTAACACTAGATCATTTAACTTAACACATGTGTAACACTAATCATTTAACTTAACACATGTGTAACATAGATCATTTAACTTAACACATGTGTAACACTAGATCATTTAACTTAACACATGTGTAACACTAGATCATTTAACTTACACATGTGTAACACTAGATCATTTAACTTAACACATGTGTAACACTAGATCATTTAACTTAACACATGTGTAACACTAGATCATTTAACTTAACACATGTGTAACACTAGATCATTTAACTTACACATGTGTAACACTAGATCATTTAATACTTAACACATGTGTAACACTAGATCATTTAACTTAACACATGTGTAACACTAGATCATTTAACTTACACATGTGTAACACTAGATCATTTAACTTAACACATGTGTAACACTAGATCATTTAACTTACACACATGTGTAACACTAGATCATTTAACTTAACACATGTGTAACACTAGATCATTTAACTTAACACATGTGTAACACTAGATCATTTAACTTAACACATGTGTAACACTAGATCATTTAACTTAACACATGTGTAACACTAGATCATTTAACTTAACACATGTGTAACACTAGATCATTTAACTTAACACATGTGTAACACTAGATCATTTAACTTACACATGTGTAACACTAGATCATTTAACTTAACACATGTGTAACACAGATCATTTAACTTAACACATGTGTAACACTAGATCATTTAACTTAACACATGTGTAACACTAGATCATTTAACTTAACACATGTGTAACACTAGATCATTTAACTTAACACATGTGTAACACTAGATCATTTAACTTACACATGTGTAACACTAGATCATTTAACTTAACACGTGTGTAACACTAGATCATTTAACTTACACATGTGTAACACTAGATCATTTAACTTAACACATGTGTAACACTAGATCATTTAACTTACACATGTGTAACACTAGATCATTTAACTTACACATGTGTAACACTAGATCATTTAACTTAACACATGTGTAACACTAGATCATTTAACTTACACATGTGTAACACTAGATCATTTAACTTAACAAGTGTTAACACTAGATCATTTAACTTACACATAGTGTAACATAGATCATTAACTTACATGTGTAACAACTAGATCATTTAACTTACACATGTGTAACACTAGATCATTTATATTGACACATGTGTAACACTAGATCATTTAACTTACACATGTGTAACACTAGATCATTTAACTTAACACATGTGTAACACTAGATCATTTAACTTAACACATGTGTAACACTAGATCATTTAACTTACACATGTGTAACACTAGATCATTTAACTTACACATGTGTAACACTAGATCATTTAACTTACACATGTGTAACACTAGATCATTTAACTTAACACATGTGTAACACTAGATCATTTAACTTAACACATGTGTAACACTAGATCATTTAACTAACACATGTGTAACACTAGATCATTTAACTTAACACATGTGTAACACTAGATCATTTAACTTAACACATGTGTAACACTAGATCATTTAACTTACACATGTGTAACACTAGATCATTTAACTTACACATGTGTAACACTAGATCATTTAACTTAACACATGTGTAACACTAGATCATTTAACTTACACATGTGTAACACTAGATCATTTAACTTACACATGTGTAACACTAGATCATTTAACTTACACATGTGTAACACTAGATCATTTAACTTACACATGTGTAACACTAGATCATTTAACTTAACACATGTGTAACACTAGATCATTTAACTTACACATGTGTAACACAGCATTTATACACATGTGTAACACTAGATATTTAACTTAACACATGTGTAACACTAGATCATTTAACTTACACATGTGTAACACTAGATCATTTAACTTACACATGTGTAACACTAGATCATTTAACTTAACACATGTGTAACACTAGATCATTTAACTTACACATGTGTAACACTAGATCATTTAACTTACACATGTGTAACACTAGATCATTTAACTTAACACATGTGTAACACTAGATCATTTAACTTACACATGTGTAACACTAGATCATTTAACTTACACATGTGTAACACTAGATCATTTAACTTACACATGTGTAACACTAGATCATTTAACTTACACATGTGTAACACTAGATCATTTAACTTACACATGTGTAACACTAGATCATTTAACTTACACATGTGTAACACTAGATCATTTAACTTACACATGTGTAACACTAGATCATTTAACTTAACACATGTGTAACACTAGATCATTTAACTTACACATGTGTAACACTAGATCATTTAACTTACACATGTGTAACACTAGATCATTTAACTTACACATGTGTAACACTAGATCATTTAACTTACACATATGTAACACTAGATCATTTAACTTACACATGTGTAACAATAGATCATTTAACTTACCACATGCCTATTACCAGCCTACCAGTATGGTATGCTACCTTTTTCAATACATCTATGGACATATCATCTACGGAATCAATAACATTTCAAACAGAGACAAAAATACAATAACTAATTCATAAACATATTGAAAACATTTTTGTTCCATTGGTTTGACGAATGTCTAAACAATGTGACCATGTGACAACGGATCAGGGATCGAATATGTTATGTCGTCCCACATTTTACATAATGAAAAGATGGAGATTTATTTACCAATTCGAATTTATAAAACAATACATACATGTACACATTGTGTAATGACCAATCATAGTTATTCTCGGTCATGTTCTTTACCATAAATATTGTAACAATAAGAAGTATATGATAAGACGATGATATTCGGTTACTCATATGACAGAAGAATGCACACACAAAAAACACGGTATTGTAAGCGCACAAGAGTTGTTTCCCTTATTTGTCATTCTCTCTTACGTCTCGAGTTTAGCATTCAAGGGACATAACTAATATATCTCTATATAGTAACGTGTGACACTAAGGCCTAAATATGGTTTTTCAACGTAAATGTTGTGTTACAAAATCAAGCTATTGTATTAGAAATATTAAGTACATCATCTATCATTGCAGTTTTCTATTATTATCGATTTAGTTGTCATGGCAACTATTCTAATTATACATAAATTAAACGCAATCTTGAACAAGGTTAAAATGTACTTAGAATATGTATGGATTTAAGACACATCTTCGGAAGAAATATAAAATTTGTTCAAAGATGCGTTCTATGATTTCTAGATGAAAAACTTAGCAAAATTAGGTAAAAAATACCTTAGTTTCAAATTCGCTTAATTTATGCATATTTTTTGGATGGTTACCATGACAATTACACTTGCAATAATACATAACTATCACAACATTTGTATCAGGGATAAGCAAGATAAATGAAATTCAACAATTTAATCTCTAAATAACATATTTAAACATTTGACGGATTATGGGGCCAAAATGGGCCCCGACCATAGATAGTTCTTTAGTGTGGACTTATAGGCTAAATAGTACTTAACCCTGAACAGTGATGGGTATGGTCTGATACCTCTTACTGACGAAACATTAACCTCTTGTTACTACGGACATATTCACGTGTAATATCCATGAAGTGGGTCAATTCAAAATCTACTTATGACGCATGGATATATTAAAGTTTCGTATAACGCATTAAAATGTTACATGAAAAATCTTTGTTTTGAAAATATTTATTACACATCAGTTCTTTAAGTTTAAACATGAAACACTAGCATTTTAATTCTACATATGAAAAACAGTTTTAATAACTAGTTATGAAACATCAACTTTTTGACAGCAATTTTGAAACATCAATATTTTTTTTTATCAACGTTAATACTTGAACATTATAAATATAATTTCGAAACATCATCATTTTAAAACTTCTAGGAGAATTCAACCTTTCCAAAACACTTATAAAACTTCAAGACTTTAAAAATAATTGCGAAAAATAATCATTTTAAAATACCTTATTAAACATCAACATCACAGGTTAAAAAAAAAACGTATCACCATTACAGATAAAAAAAACTTATCAACATTACAGATGAAAAAAAACTTATCAACATTACAGATAAAAAAACTTATCAACATTACAGATAAAAAAACTTATCAACATTACAGATGAAAAAAAACTTATCAACATTACAGGTAACAAAAACTTATCACCATTACAGGGGAAAAAAACTTATCACCATTACAGGTAAAAAAAACTTATCAACATTACAGGTAAAAACAACTTATCAACATTACAGATAACAAAAAACTTATCAACATTACAGATAAATTCTACTATATATGAAATGTTCATAACTTTATTCTGCCTGAAACACCGACATTTGCATTATAAAAGACATTTTCATTATACTTCATGTCAACGATATTTCGTAGTTTAAGTGTTTAAACACTGACATCTAAGGCAAAATATTCCTTTTTTCCATTTGACATCCCATATTTTTCAATGTTTAAAAGGAAAAAAGTTTAATCACACTAAAATATAAAATAAAGTGACAAAATGTTTTATTTCCTATTTTTTCAGCATAACTTGATACAGCTTAAAATGCTGTCGCAGTGATTGAAGTAAAAAAATGTGGAAAGGCTTTATTGAATGCAAAGAAAGAAGCATTTTCAAAGCAAAAGAGACAAAAAACCTGCCAAATGAACTATATCTTAAAATACCCGTATACAAATTCTACAAAATATAAACTCGAGTCATTCCAAATAAATAACATGAATGCAGATGCACAATGACGACAGGCAAAGAGCATGAGCTCAATTAAAAAATGAACAAGCATATAATTAATGGAGAGTGGACAATTCCTTACGTAAGGAAGAGATGCTATTTATGTATAACCTAATTTAAGTAATGTTTTTAAGTTAGACTTAACTATCATTCTCAATCTTGACCGATTAACCTAGATAATACACATAATGAATACATACACAATTGTATTTCGAACACAAAATCGATTCGATAGCAGTATATTTAAGAAGTTAAATATTTAAACGCAGTATTTCGGAACGGTCTTACTACTCATTTACCTTCATTTCTTGAACTCGTGTGGAAAGTGAAGAAAGTATCGGCGATGAAAAGAACCTATTTTAATGGGATTTTGTTCACTCTCATTTAGAGAGCATTAAATTTAAACTTTGAATTATTTTGTGCTTGTTCTGGGTTTGACATAATTATGAAATAGATATACACTTTTTACATCATATTTTGCGTAGCTTGATAATTTAGAAATTAAATAATGTTACACCGCTGACGAATGGTATTTATTCTCTATCAAACTCTATAAAACACGTGAGCAGAAAAATAAGTACTTTTCTTCAGTTACAAAATTACTTATCTTATCCCCATGGGCCCCATTGAAAAGCTTGAGCTTCTTATTTTACTTCAACATAACAATATATTATAAAATATTTAACTTCGTCCCAAAAAAATCCATGGCTTAATACCCTATATGGAAAGAAGAAGTGCTAACTGTGCTTGTCCCAATTAAGCAAACCAAGTTATTTCATATTATTTGTTTTTTGTTTTTGTTTTATTAAAACATAAATTTACATGGTAAACACCAACTAATGTTGAAATGATGAATATCGTTTATGCTCTGCTGGTGGCGGAGCATCTTTAACGCAACGTTCATCACTTATTAAACTTCAAAAAATATAAACAGTGAAAATATTTGAAATGAAAAGTGAGCGCAAATTGGATATCTAAGAGGAGGTCAAGGTCACGTTCGACCTGGGTAGTCCTTTGTCAAGTGCTCCTGTGAAAAAGTGATTTTTTTCTTATTGTATCACATTTGTGGTAAAATAATTTTTGGATGATAGTGTACAAAAGTACAAAAGTACGCGTATTTCACGTTGATGGACTCTCTTTCTTGAAATATATGACGGAAATGTGTAGTTTGGAACATGAATGTTAGGACAATGATCTGATACATGAGATCCTGTGCTTACGTAATTTGATCATTGTTTGATTCTTATGTATAGTTATTTTATGGTTTATTCTAACGTTTTCTTCAGGTTTGAATGTATGGTGTATGTAACAATATTGTTACATACAGGAGGCTGTAGTGACTTGTACGATTGTACCCTGTCACCGTCATCAGACAAATGTTACATGGCCAGTGAAGGCTGTATGTTTGACTTGTACGATTTGTACCCTGTCACCGTCATCAGACAAATGTTACATGGCCAGTGAAGGCTGTATGTTTGACTTGTACGATTTGTACCCTGTCACCGTCATCAGACAAATGTTACATGGCCAGTGAAGGCTGTATGTTTGACTTGTACGATTTGTACCCTGTCACCGTCATCAGACAAATGTTACATGGCCAGTGAAGGCTGTATGTTTGACTTGTACGATTTGTACCCTGTCACCGTCATCAGACAAATGTTACATGGCCAGTGAAGGCTGTATGTTTGACTTGTACGATTGTACCCTGTCACCGTCATCAGACAAATGTTACATGGCCAGTGAAGGCTGTATGTTTGACTTGTACGACCCTGTCACCGTCATCAGACAAATGTTACATGGCCAGTGAAGGCTGTATGTTTGACTTGTACGATTTGTACCCTGTCACCGTCATCAGACAAATGTTACATGGCCAGTGAAGGCTGTATGTTTGACTTGTACGATTTGTACCCTGTCACCGTCATCAGACAAATGTTACATGGCCAGTGAAGGCTGTATGTTTGACTTGTACGATCTGTACCCTGTCACCGTCATCAGACAAATGTTACATGGCCAGTGAAGGCTGTATGTTTGACTTGTACGATCTGTACCCTGTCACCGTCATCAGACAAATGTTACATGGCCAGTGAAGGCTGTATGTTTGACTTGTACGATCTGTACCCTGTCACCGTCATCAGACAAATGTTACATGGCCAGTGAAGGCTGTATGTTTGACTTGTACGATCTGTACCCTGTCACCGTCATCAGACAAATGTTACATGGCCAGTGAAGGCTGTATGTTTGACTTGTACGATCTGTACCCTGTCACCGTCATCAGACAAATGTTACATGGCCAGTGAAGGCTGTATGTTTGACTTGTACGATTGTACCCTGTCACCGTCATCAGACAAATGTTACATGGCCAGTGAAGGCTGTATGTTTGACTTGTACGATCTGTACCCTGTCACCGTCATCAGACAAATGTTACATGGCCAGTGAAGGCTGTATGTTTGACTTGTACGATCTGTACCCTGTCACCGTCATCAGACAAATGTTACATGGCCAGTGAAGGCTGTATGTTTGACTTGTACGATTTGTACCCTGTCACCGTCATCAGACAAATGTTACATGGCCAGTGAAGGCTGTATGTTTGACTTGTACGATTTGTACCCTGTCACCGTCATCAGACAAATGTTACATGGCCAGTGAAGGCTGTATGTTTGACTTGTACGATTTGTACCCTGTCACCGTCATCAGACAAATGTTACATGGCCAGTGAAGGCTGTATGTTTGACTTGTACGATTTGTACCCTGTCACCGTCATCAGACAAATGTTACATGGCCAGTGAAGGCTGTATGTTTGACTTGTACGATTTGTACCCTGTCACCGTCATCAGACAAATGAGCAGGCAACAGAAGTACACGAAGGTGTAAAACGTATACGAGTTGTCTCTGAAATGAAAGTCGCAGATCGATGCTCAATGTCGATCTCAGCACTGCGCACGATATCACCCTATGCAATACAGAGCCGAAATCACTCGACCTTGTTACTTTTTGCGCAATATCTGGTATTTCAGGACTGTATTGATCTTTATTAAAACAAATACTTTTATCTCCGGAGTCGTGATCAATGGCCCGTATACCATGACTAAAGGCGTTTTATTATTGATGAAACAATATATCACCTAGTCAATTTATTGTAAAGGATAAGGCTTTACACTGGCGATATCGATCTGTTAATAACAATACACCTTCCTGGATTAATGTTAAAAATGGTGTCCTCTTCGATTCTCCAAGCTATATTTTAGAGTTGTTATAATCATGGTAACAGTAAAGACAACAATAGACATTGACAACGACTGAAACATCACGTGAAAAATCCTGCAACACAGCGCAGGTGTAGTTAATCTGTCGATATGAGACTGGATACAAACGCCCTGTATCATACAGAACGCATCTGATGCACATTCGTATAGCGCGTGGAAACAAATAAGTTGTTCTTACATGTACAATTATCGATTCAACATATAAAAAAGCAATTTGCATTATTTGAAAAAAAAATTTCGTCCTAAAATTGGCAATATTTGTCTTTAATTTATACACTGAAAACATGTAGTGCCATGTGCACAAAACAAACAGCATTCATAACTTATAATGTTATTCAGGATGTAGTCGCAAAAAAAAGCCCATTATTTTATGATTTTATAATTTTTTATGTGGAATTTTATAATTTTAATCATAAAATGTGTATAGTTATCTTAAACTTTCAAATGCTCATAAATAAAGTCTGTTTTCAATTTGACATGGTTTAAAAGAAGAAAGCGTGACGAATGACCTAAATAACAATATACATATATGAATTTCATGACAATACTAATGGTCGCTCGTTCTAATTATTCAAGTAAACAAATTAATGTCTAGACCATGTATGTCTGTTGATTTACATACGTAAGTCTCATCAAGGGGCCAATGTACGTTTGGTTATAATATAATCAAATTAATATCTTCTTAGGTTGTAGTGTAATGGTTTAGAAGAAATTCTTTTCACCGACGAACGCTATTGTGAGTTGTTAAGCTGAAATTAATCCGATTAGGAATGGCAGGATTAAAGACAACAGAACAATACACTACAGTTAATGTTTTATAACCGCATGTTGCAATACACATTTTTGTAGATCAAATAGAACCCGTGGTATCTCATGACGGTACTCGGATAACTACATGTAACCCGGTATATTTACAAATAGGATCAACAGAATGTATCTCCCACAATATGTGTATTCGACATTAAATGCATTCCTAGTCAATTTAGGAAATATGATAGTTTGTCATTACCATACTGAAGTCACGGTATCGTATAGCGGTACTCCGCTAACTGAAAGTCACATTGAATGTTTAGGACAAACTAAAATGAGGCGTGTTTACAATACTACACGAGATGACTTCCCAGATAACAAAATAGGATAATTAATGTTTTTGTTTGGCCAGGTTATCACATGATGGTACCAAGGTAACCGAATGTTTACAAATAATGTAACACGCGTGTCTAAGGAGACGTGACTTCAACAATATATTACATTATGCTTTATTTAGTAATTTAGGAAATACAATGAATCATTTAAAAAAGACATTAAATCCTAAGTCATATTGAGGCCATGTTATCACAGATGGCACTCGATCAACTAAACGTTGCAGTATTTCACACGAATGAATATGAATCCTTTCCATATTGAAGTGGAATATTATGTAATAAGTTTAGATCAAATGTATTAGGTCATTTCTTAGCGTATATGATACTTCCTCAATATGAAGATGAGAAGTATGAACCAAATCGCGATTGTTTATGTTAAATACAACGGGCCATTTCTTAGCGTATATATGCTACTTCGGGAATTCGAAGATGTGCTGTATGAGCCAAATTGCGATTTAACTAACAATGGGCTCCTTAACAAAGAACATGGTATTCCGTTATCATTTCATTAAAGAAGTGTTTAAAAACTTGGCCATGCATACCCAGACGTGTCAACACTATAGGTAAATAGATATTTATTGGTCCCGAGAGAAACAGGTTGATCTGTCCAGCCATTAAAATCACGCTTCGTTATTCTGTTTAACGATACATGAGTAATGACGCTGTTTTATTTCCCATGCTCTTTGTGTAGATAAAACAGTGGACCGCTGGATTTAAATGCTTTGTTGTTGGAGAGATTACCATAGATTGTCGACATGAAATGATGTCGAGTAAAACAACGTGTATTGATTTTTAAAAACAGAATGCGTGTTGTAGGTTGAAACGTGATATTCTCTGAAAGTATAAACGCAGTGAGCCGCTAATTTCCTATATAGAAGTTAAGAAGGTCGATAGTGTAAGTAACTATTGACCACGATAGTATATTGTAGAAATCATTTCTGTAGTATATAGGGCCATGAACCGTGATGAACTATTTCACTGTACTGATGTACGATATCTCAAATCATACACGAGTCAAACGTGTCAGAAAAATAGCTAGTGTATTATTGATTAACAGCGTTTGGATGTCATAGTTTAAATGTTGTATTACTACCAGACTGCAGTCTATTGTTGATGTTTAAGTTACACATGTTAAACCTCCGATAGCTACCTATTATGAAATCGCTGTACCTATGTATATAACAATGCCTAGCAGTAAAGGCTCCAGCAGTGCCGTGGATTTCTGTGTTGTGTGCGGACGCCTCACTGACATAATGTAAAACGTAAAGGAGACGGCTGCTTCAGCACCATACCAAGATGAGGAACCGACAAAGCAGGACACAGGACCATAAGATCAGTGGAGGGAAGGAACAAGGTTTAAACTCGAATCACAGAAACAAAAGGTTTAAACAGCGTAATGTTCTGGAACCTGAAAAATATCAACCACATGAGAAAAATATATTTCCAAATTGGTCGCCATGGATACTTTATGCCGTAACCTTGGTGATTCGTGTAACATACATAAACAAGAAGTCGAACTGGTGGATTTATCATCCGGACGAAATTTATCAGTCTATCGAAGGTAAGAGAAGGTTCATGTAGATAACACAGCTAAAAAACTTTCAAAATACGTATCTACAATTCAAGACATTTTTAAAACCAACCATCATTAACACTTTTCTATAATGCAATATAATGTCATTAATTCACGAAAGAACAGCAGAAAATAACAATTGTAGTTTACATAGCTCAACTGTAACATAAACATGAATTTCTGTCACTGAATTCGAAACACAACCCAGATGTTCTCAAATGCCATGAATTAATGACACTATGCCAAAAAATGAAATGACGTTTTTGTAAGAATGTTTCAACAAAGTTTGATAACATTTGCGTATTTAATTATTTCATATTAGAGTGATAAGTATTCCTCAGAAAGATGTTACTAGAACTTAAGTTAGACTCTGTTCACATAGAACTAGCATATATACCATGCATAATAAGTTTTAGGTTCTTTAGGCTGGTTTGGCATCTGGTAACATTGGTGTCACACCTTCAGGGTTAATCCGAATGAAATATTGTATAAATACATAGGGGATGTCAGAACAGTGGACTTGATAGTCCATATGGATATCATCTTCAAATCATCTTAACTAAAAATAACTGAAATGTGAATATATTGAAACTAGGCATTTGTATGAATTATCTGTTTAAGATATGTGTGGTGTACTAAATGTCTCGTTAAGTCACTACATAAGAACTGTACTAAAGTCACTATATTCGAGTTGTAGTAAATGTCTCGTTAAGTCACTACCTTAGAACTGTACTAAAGTCACTATATTCGAGTTGTAGTAAATGTCTCGTTAAGTCACTACCTTAGAACTGTACTAAAGTCACTATATTCGAGTTGTAGTAAATGTCTCGTTAAGTCACTACCTTAGAACTGTACTAAAGTCACTACATTCGAGTTGTAGTAAATGTCTCGTTAAGTCACTACATAAGAACTGTACTAAAGTCACTATATTCGAGTTGTAGTAAATGTCTCGTTAAGTCACTACCTTAAAACTGTACTAAAGTCACTATATTAGAGTTGTACTAAATGTCTCGGTGTTAAAGCTGTCACTGTATCGAGCGTTTACTATTCCAAATTCCGTCATCACTTACGCCTCACCGACATAATTACCATCTGTCATATTGGCCAATGTAAATAATTAACGCAGAAATAATTACACTGAAGGCTTAAACTAGATTACATTTAATGTCAAAATGAAATATTTAGGTAAGATATGAATATGTTTATGTCGCGACATACTTAATTCTAATACTGTTCTTGATTCTTTATTAATCGACATTATTACGTTTTGGGTTGGTCGTAGAATTACCGCTATAGGTATAGTGTTTAAAAACAATTCCTTTTTAGGATTTGTCTGGGTTTCGTTCACATACAGTATGTTTTGTAGTTAACATGTTATGGAGATGGTGTTATTATTATCATTATGTGTGCACGTGTACGTGTCCAATATCAGCTCTACCTAGGTATGTTTGTAGCATTGTGTAAGAGACATAAAACTCCTGGGTATTGCTTTAGAAAGAATCTTATCAAATATCTCTTGTTACCCGATAGGTCTCTGAAAAGTCAGTTTCGTTCTGGTAATTTAAGTCAGTTTTGTGCCAGTGTATTTTAATTACTGATATCTACATGGGTGAACTAGACTCGGTGACTTATGTGTTTGTAAATTTGAAATACCAGGAAAACGATAACATGACTGGCAATTCATAACAAATATATTACCACCACGTTGTTGAATCAAGCATTACAGGTGTATTTAGGACTACTAATGGTTATTTATAAATAATCACTGTTCCTTTGTGGTTTTCACGCCACCATTTAAACCGTGTTGATATCCTCTAATCATAAACCCAGTACTAAGTATTCTAGGACGATTTCATGTAGATTTTATAACTTCACTACCAAGATAAGGCACCAAACAAACTAATAACAGCGAGCTAAGAGTGCAAATCATTAAATGTATCCTCATTTTCTGGCATCAACTCTAGTCAACTCAACTTAGAAATAGTTTTCATTGTGACAAAGTAATAAAACACAAATATTATCAATTTCTCGCAACTTTTATTCTGAAATGTATTTAAAATCTAAATGTGTAAATATGTATAAGTAGTGTTTTAATATCAGATAAATCGACAAAGATTTTGAACCTCTACTACATAATTGATAATGAGTATGGTTGAGTGATCAAGGGCCTTAGTAGTTCTACTCACTATAACCCCGTTCTACCGCTCAGTAATTACTTTCGTTTGTTATTGTGGTTTAAAGTAACTACACATGCTACCTGTCCAAACACAGCCTATCACCTTAAATGTTTGTCATCTCCCGTTAATGAAAGTCCTATTTTTAGATATCCACTTTATGCTTCTGTCATGAAGATTTGTGAAGAATAAATATGGTGACACTACAGTGCACGGCCACGAAAAGTATTCTTTGCTACAAGCATTGTAAGGTCTATGTATCGATATAAATAATATTGAACTTGTGAAGGACAACTACAAAGGAGGCCAATATCCTCATGCTAATTCTATTTATGTCACAAAGATATTGGCTCCCTTTCTATATGATAAATATAAACACAAAAAAGGTATGCTAATTGTGCTGAAACGATATTATTGGTTTCAATACACATATGAACACCATGAAAATGTATGGTAATCGTGCTGAAACGATATTATTGACTTCAATATAAATATAATCACAATGAAAATGTGTGGTAATTGTGCTGAAACGATATCATTGACTTCAATATAAATATAATCACTATGAAAATGTATGGTAATTGTGCTGAAACGATATTATTGACTTCAATATAAATATAAACACTATGAAAATGTATGGTAATTGTGCTGAAACGATATTTTTGGTTTCAATACACATGTGCTGAAACGATATTTTTGGTTTCAATACACATATGAACACCATGAAAATGTATGGTAATTGTGCTGAAACGATATCATTGACTTCAATATAAATATAATCACTATGAAAATGTATGGTAATTGTGCTGAAACGATATTATTGACATCAATATAAATATGAACACCATGAAAATGTATGGTAGTTGTGCTGAAACGATATAGTCGTCTTCAATATAAATATTAAACTTTTATATGAACAATCTGTTTACGAGTTTATGCTAAAATAGATAAAATACACAATTTGAAATACATTGCAACTGGAATTATCTCAAATACATTGTAACTTAGACTGAAATACGTCGGGATGTAACGTAACTGAAATACACTGTAAGTGTAAATAAAGCTACATGTAATCACACTAACTGTACCTAGTAGCTAAAGCTACATGTAGATACACTGTAGCAGAAGCTACACTGTAACTTTAACTAAAGCTTCATATAATTACACTGTAATTAAAGCTACAGGTAATTATACTGTAACTAAAGCTTCATGTAAATACACTGTATCTAAAGCTACATGTAAATACACTGTATCTAAAGCTACATGTAAATACACTGTATCTAAAGCTACATGTAAATACACTGTATCTAAAGCTACATGTAAATACACTGTAACTAAAGCTACATGTAAATACACTGTATCTAAAGCTACATGTAAATACACTGTATCTAAAGCTACATGTAAATACACTGTATCTAAAGCTACATGTAAATACACTGTATCTAAAGCTACATGTAAATACACTGTATCTAAAGCTACATGTAAATACACTGTATCTAAAGCTACATGTAAATACACTGTATCAATTATACATTAAATACTATCTGTATCTAAAGCTACATGTAAATACACTGTAACTAAAGCTACATGTAAATACACTGTATCTAAAGCTACATGTAAATATACTGTATCTAAAGCTACATGTAAATATACTGTAGAAATTCATTATAAATTGAAGCTATACATATTTCAAAAATTGTAATTGTTACTTATCTCATAAGCATTGTAAATGCAACCTATTTGAAATACAGTTTAATATAATGTAACTTGCAAAAATACATTGTTTCTGTGAACTGATTGAAATACGTTGTAGTTGCCAGTGTTCGACTTACAGTAGTACCAGTAATACCAATATTTACTGTACATTATTCATCTAACATGATTCAGCCATTTAGAAGGAATGCATGAGGTTGTATATACCACCTTAGATCATGACTGAAAACTTTCTATGTATATTTATGCTTTATATTTAATATAACAATTACTATTTCCGTTTACCTTCAGATATTTCATTTCACATACCAGAGGAATAAAACATATCATTTACATTTACAATTAAGAGAGCGTTATGTAAATATTTGATTTATAATATTAAACATTCCATATTGTACATTAATTAATATTAAACATTAAATGCTAGAGATGAACATGTGCTTACTTAGCATTTATATTAACATGTCAGGTGTGCAGTAAATGATAACATGATCTCCTTAACATGTTACCGTACAGAAATGTGTATCATTTACCATCACGTTCAGAATTATAGTGGATTGTGTTACAGTAGAATACTAGAGTGACCTAGTACTGGACACATTGTATAACCATGGAGCAGTCTAACTGGTAATGATCCTTTATTGGAGGTCATTGGTCAAGGTCAATTGCCTCAAGTTACCGTATTACATTTTATATATGGCTGCGTCGAGACATATCAGGTGTCAGAACGTAACTTTAGAAGGAGGAATAATTTGATAGGTTTTGTTGTTAATTAAATTGGCTAAAACAATATTATAACAGTTTGCGGGTTTTTTGATGATTTAATTTAGATATGATTTTCAGTAATCTCAATGTTAGATAAAACATATTTAAACAAATAATCAATAAGTAAATTATACTTATACAACAACAAATGATGTACTGTTTTTATGCTTTATTTCAAATTAAATTTAAAACAATAGTATATGCTATATATGAGTTTATTCATACCTTACTTCAGATTGGATATGCAGAAACGATAGAATATGGTATACAGTTTTAAATATCATATGTATTTATGTTCTTGGAAATATCATACACAAGATTCGTTTATTATTTTTTTTCCATATCGCACAAGTAGAATAATTCATAGCGACAGAAAAATGAAAATAATTTTGTGCATAGAAAGTTGGTCGATATATTGAAAACGTATATATATATATTGTCACCTTAGTGTGTCTGTGTTTCCCAGGATCCTATATCTGAAATATTAACACATGCATTCACCAAACATTTAAAACAATATCGTTCGCACTGTAAATATATATTCATATTTGTTCTTTTTGATCTAGAAATTGTGAATAATTTATAAGCATTGCTTATTGTTCTATCGGCAGCTTTCTTTAATATCATTCAAGTTGTTTTTACTTAAAATGCAGTATCGGATTGCTTTTGTCCCTACAGCAGTTTTGCCATGTCTCCTCTCTGAATGTGAGATGAACGAGTGTTGTGTGTTTTGCACATTGTTAGTTTGAGACAAAGAAACCGATGTCGAATCGCCTTTCTCGACTAGTGAAGTATTCTTGAGAAACAGAAATCAATATAATTACCGACATGACAGAAAAATCATATTCCAAACTCTTATTTATTGTGACAGATTATAAACGAGAGAAAGTATACGTGTCCCCAAGGAATGTGCGTTCTATCTTCGATCCAATACATCCTCCATACAAATTGAAATCAAAAGTATATATTCTCTCATCGTGCGTAAAGAAATATATTAAAGAACACCGTACCATTGATTTAATCAACATTAAGATTTCACACGGATGGTAAATTAATAAAAAAAATATTACAAGTATTAGGGCATGAGCAGAAGTAAGTAGATCCGTTTGTACCTAACCATAACCCCATAAATGTCACCGACATCCCTGTTTCATTGTTTCACTCTACATCAATGAGTAGGAACTTTATAATATCGAATCAGATTTCATTCTCTTTTCAGATCAAGTTTCCATTGAATCCGTACCAATCAGATTGGTATAAACACAAACCAGTGTTGTTCTCGGTGAAACACAACAATGACCTAAGTAAAACTCCTCTTTTGTTTGCGCCAATAAAGGGTTTCGTCCGTGATTATTTCCGCGTGATAAAACAGATTTAGGTGTCGAATGCAAAGCGATTAAAATACCTTGGTCATTAAACAGTGCCTTGTTCTGTATGTACAGTGTGTCGCCGACCCTCAACCTAAATGTCAAGTCGTTGTCAGTTTGTTTGTATTGATATAAGACGTACAATGAAAACCGTTTAAATTTTACGTATCTTTAATTATAAGTTCCCTTTCTCTGAGCGAATCTCTGCCATTTATATAGGACAGCAGTTCCGAGTGTTAACTACATTCCACGTCTCTCGTAAACATCATCACAAACCTATTATTTATTTATCGTACATGTCCAAAGATTTAAACGGTTTTCATTGGTATTTTTGCATTTACAGGAATTATAAATTACATTAAAACATTTCAGTTATGACGAAAAGGTCTTGTTTTCATAGTGAACAATTACAAACAATATATCATAGCATTAGCTCTGTATCGAATAATGTGTTTATCGATTTATTTCCTTATCTTGATGTCCTCATGGTGTCCTAGCGTTTCTTCTGTCTGTCTCCCTTGCACGGTACGCTAGAGGACTCTCTCGACAATTCCCAAGATCGATCGTCAATTATAATAAGGATAAATGCATTTCTCCTTCATGGCTCTTTGGTTATTGGTCTAAGGCTACAGCTCACTTTGATGTTGTACATGTTGTGGAATAGTATTCAGTTATACATAATTATGTATCATTCTTTTTCTTGTGTCAAAACCACGAGTTAGAAAGTTAAAATACTAACATGTACTCTTGTTTTCCCGTTACAGACATGGTTAATCATGAAGTTATTACTTATCTTAAGCTTACCTCACTGAATAAACTTTGATGTTATGGGGATGTAATACATAATTCGACGTATGATTTAATTAATTAAATCCGGATGAAATTCTATATTAATTGAGAAGCTTTCTGTATCTTAGATATCGCTGCGCTGTCATTTTTATATTATATGATAAAATAGTTTTTAGGATATTTAAGATGCTCGTTCCAAGCAATATCATTATAAATATGACAAGAAATCACTGAGTCCTGAATATCTGTACTAGGCAGGCAAATCACCCATCACCAAATATGCATTGCTTTGTGTGTACGTAAACATTTTATTCTATATTTAAAAAAATCACTGTTAGATGTATGCATTTCGCCAGTGGTACACATTTTATAAATCATTTCGTTGAGGGTGGAGTAGAATATATAAATGTAATGACAACTTAATGATGATACGGAAAAGACTTGAGAAAATTAACTAGCACATTTCCGGTGAGGTGGCCATCTTCTAGTCAAATGTCATCTATCAACTCAAAAAATGTGTAGTTACCAGGCTTACTAACAATGCAAAACATCGCGATCAATCAATTAAAAAAGGAGGTAATTAAATACCTATTTGTGATTATCTTAGATTCCCCAGAGAAAGTTGGACAGAAAACTCTGTATCAATCTGTCTATTCAAGTTGTAATGTTCACTTGTCAACGCCATTATTTATTAAGGGATAGGATGGTATGATATTAACGTAAAACTATGTTCAGTGGTGTATGTCCGAAACAAGACGGCTATTTTGAATAAGACACGCTTTCTGATTTTGAACAAACAACAACAGTAATATATTTATTTACTCAGTTGGAGCATTTAAAGACCCACTACCTATCCGAAACGGCTTTTAATTTTTAAAATATGAATGTAAAACGAGATCGATATTTTGTAGAACCGCAAAAGTTATTAACTTACCATTAATACTACACTCATCATCATCTTCTGAAAAATTTAAATAAAATAAATAAAATGTTATTTTTTACAACGCGAGTCGTCTTATGTTTCCCGCCGTTATCCTAATTACCACTCGGTAGTTGACTATTACTGCGCCAGACTGCAAAACAGCGAAATGAATCTCCACAGTTTTCATATATTACGCAGGAAATCTTGCATTTGCTTAATGTTTTACCTCATCTTAGGCCATCGCTATGTATGTTTTCTTATATGTTATTACTGTTTTCAAGAAGCCTTTAAATTTTACTCCGGAAAGGTAGTGGGCCTTTAAAGGTTAATCCGCTGTATTTTCATTATTCAGTATCCTCGATATTCCAGTGGTATCTATCACTGTCGTCATAACCACCCCTGGACTATATCATAGCATGCTTGAAGGCTATATGTTCAACAACACATGATGCAGGTAGTTTGATCCTTTTGTGTACATAGAAATCAAATAACGGTTCATTGTACGGCTTTGAAGTTGGATCTTTGCAAATGAAGTCTATGCTACGACATATTTCAGGGGTGAATAATAAGGAGAGTGATAGTAACCCATGGAGCATCGAGGACGATTGTGTGACGACGGATGAAAATCCGTTATTTCTTTTGATAAAGCAACCACAAAAGGTTCTTTCCGTTCAGCAGGTACCTCTTAAACAAATAGAGTATGTATCACACCGCAACAATTACTGTTTTCTTTTGCTGAGTTCAAACTACACTGATTACAATACTTACATGGCGTACGGGTGGTCAGACAATTTTATCAATTATGCCACGATACTTCAAACATTTGTAGTTCATTTGGAAAGTACAACACAGGTAAAGTATGTGTGAATGGGAAATTTTGTCTAGAAGACTTAATTGAAAGTGGCGACACTGACTGGTATTAGCGGAAACGTTATATCAATGATAGATTATATCTGATTTGTTTAACAGCATTGTACTCAGAACCCCTGCTATCTAAAACCCACTTATTGCTTTCATATAAAATAGGCTACGTAACCCATAGTAGTTCTCCATCGAAGTTAAATAAAAGATAATAGTTTATTTTAAATCATGTAGCTTATTGGATATGTCAGTGCCTAAAAAGAATCCTAAAGCTGAGGTACACACGAAACGAACTGGTAGCTACGTCAAAGCATACGAGAAATTACCCCTAGCATATCATCAGGTAGGTGATTAGACCAGCGATCACAACCGTTCACTTGGGTGTAGCGTGTCCTACAAATTGCAGTAACAACTCCACACGATAGAGGGGGTATTCACAGTAAATCGTACGGATATAATGACAAATTGTTCTTATTTTATTAATCAGTAGTTTTTTTATACTATATTTGTTTTATTTATATTATAATTATGAGCATTAAGAAAAAATACAGACTGATTCGCATAAAATTACAATGTTACGACCAGGTGTTTCAGGTGATAAGTCGTCCTTTGTTTCATCATTGACTAACGCCATACACTGTTAAGTCCGCCGTAATAAGTTTGAGTTATGATAGTGAAAATGATATGATAAGCTGTATTATAATAAGTAAACAAGATATTTATAAATGACAAAATTATGTCAACCGTATGGTTTTCTCAATATTGTGTCAACCGTATGGTTTTCTCAAAGCCTGTATATAGATTATTTGTACAGTGTAGTAATGTAGTTAAAGGTTATTTCCATATGTCCGGTCGGTGACCGATATCCCAGATGAACGTGAATATGCTGGTTTGTAATGTATATTAGTTGCTGATGAATAAATTTAATTTCTTAAACAAATATTTCATTAAATAATTCAAACTTGGTGACCAGCCATGTGTGACTGATGTATGTTGAACATGGAATTTAATATCGTGACGTCCGGTATTACCTGTAAATCAAAATGAGAATGACGTTTCTAATATTTGATTTGTGACAATACAATATATCAGGTACAGTATAAACTCAATACTAGTAACCATATGAATCGAGAGTGTGAATTCCAGTCAGAATTACCTTCGTCATGTGTACACCAGGTCTGTACATGCATTCAGATGGCAATTAACAGACTTCAAACAGTACTGCCAAATAATACAAATAGGATTATATTTGCATCGGGGAACACAAAATAAAATGAAATCATCACAAATTCATTAACTTATATATGTCATCGTAACCAATAAAAGACATATTTCGAAAGATCAGAAAAGGTATGTAAATTAAACAACATTGACTTTTATGCAGTAAAGCTTCCGCTTCAAAACTATAAAATTGATAACTATTACTGAAAAAGGTGATACTTAAAATATCGTAAACTAAATATGGCTAGGGTGGAAACTCAAAATATCGTAAACTAAATATGGCTAGGGTGGAAACTCAAAATATCGTAAACTAAATATGGCTAGGATGGAAACTTCAAAATAATGTAAACTAAATATGGCTAAGGCGGAAACTTAAAATATCGTAAACTAAATATGGCAAGGGTGGAAACTTAAAATATCTTAAACTAAATATGGCTAGGGTGGAAACTCAAAATATCGTAAACTAAATATGGCTAGGATAGAAACTTCAAAATAATGTAAACTAAATATGGCTTGGGTGGAAACTTAAAATATCGTAAACTAAATATGGCAAGGATGGAAACTTCAAAATATCGTAAACTAAATATGGCTAAGGCGGAAACTTAAAATATCGTAAACTAAATATGGCAAGGGTGGAAACTTAAAATATCTTAAACTAAATATGGCTAGGGTGGAAACTTAAAATATCGTAAATTAAACATGGCTAGGGTGGAAACTTAAAATATCGAAAACTAAATATGATTAGAGTGGAAAGAAAACCAACTATGTTTGCACCAGATTCCATTTCTAACCAATATACGTTGTAACTCGACCAGGAGTTTCACGGGAGTCTTTTGTTTGTCGTTTACAGTCATCATGCAAATCAAGGTAATATCTGACGATATTCTCTTACTACACAATTTGAAAACATTTATCGGTACAGCATTTAATATGAGCTTTATTTCATTTAAATTTATTTCATTTTCTTTACAACGAATTACAACAGTAGCGTTTAGTTTCAAATCTGACCACGTATTCTTATAACAGCTTGAAAGCATTATCGATACAGATATACAATGTTTTCATTGTGCAATAAGAACATGACGTAGCATGACCCAAAAAAATAAATCTAAAACATCTAGGAAGCAAATAAATGGATTGTGAATTTAAATTAGACGAGACCACACAAACGAAAAAATAACTCACACTTCCTTGATAAAATTAAATCAAACTTGTGGATATTGTAGCTGTGCTGCGCCACTTTCTGTAGATTTGCTCACACAATATAGCACGTCAATGTCTGGAGTGAGGTGACAATCAATCTGATACACATTATCACATGTGTTACTCTTGGGTTTGTCATCTGTATTATTTTCTGTGTGTTTTTCATCTTTTCTATCCTTTATGTAGACTTAAGACGCCAGCATTTCTCATCATTTATCTAATCTAAGCCAATGATAATGCTTTTTGTATTCAACTTTAGATTTATACGATTATGTGTAGGATGGCATCTGTATGGGATGCATACCATTCAGAGTAAGAGGCGATACATGTAGTTAGAAAGATTAATAGAGAGAGAATATGAGGGAGAGAATCCCAAGAAGTACGAAGCACCCCATAGAAATGAAATGGCATTCATATTTACTGTTCAAGCTAATGTAGTATCTAAATGGAGTGGTTTAGTGCTGACAAGACAATGCGATATTTTTTAATTTTATTTACTTTTTCATTTCATAAATCGCGTGTAACGATAACAGATATATGTTCACAAAATCTTTGACTTTTTCAGTTGGATTCTCTGAAGCGTCCGGTCATGGTTTCCGCACTTACGAGTACCTCCCTCCGCCAACAAATGTAACCACTTCCGTCGAAGAACAGGAAGTTAGAAATGGCATGTACAGCATGCGCTCCTTCATGTTCCCGCTATTTTACACGCTTGTATTCAAAATAGCGACCATACTAGGATACAACTATAATCCATATCTGGTAAGTACATGTATGTCCTGTCATGGATCTGACTCAATCATGAAGCTTGGTTTCAGATTTTTTAAGATTCGGTAGAAAGGATAAAACGAAGAATCAACAACACACGTTAATTTACGGATTACTTATTCCCATGAAGCGTGGGCAGTTTAGTTTTATTCTATAAGTAGATTCGATATCAAAATCCTTATTTGATGTCTATCAAGTTAAAACATTCGTTCCTTTGAAGTTTGTAATCAGATTCAAAAACATTGTTCTCCGATATCAGAATGGAAGATATTATTTAGTTAAATTAGTTATAGAGTAATATATATTTTTTGCTTTTTCTTTTCCCCAGTTAGGACGGCTCTCCCACGTAGTCATAACAACGCTTCTGCCGGTGTCTGTGTTCAAGTTCTCTCGGACCATGTATAAGAACCCGGATGTAGCATGGTTGGCAGCGATATTTGTTTCGTTCTCACAGATTTTGACCGTGCTCGGTACTCACACACTGGTCAACAGCTTCCTGTCTCCATTTCTGTTCTATTGTTTATCAGTGATTGTGGGGTTCCTGTTCGATCCTGATCTACCAACAGAAATTGAAAACAGTCAGTATTCCAATGGTTTCGCAACAAATGGACATGTAACAGCTCTCTCAGAAATTTACGAGTCATGTTCAAAACATCACATCTCCACAAAAACTTCGCATCAAAATGGATATAACAATATATCAAATGGATCACAAAAACTTCACCAAAATGGTAAAATTCAGAATGGATATTCTTCTACAATACCTCCACTGGGCTCAATCCAGGAGCCTTTAGGCGTAGAAGTGATGTCAGGGCCTCTCTCTCCGTTTATGCAGCTGATCGTCAGCGGGTTTGTGTTGGGGGTCGTGTGTTACATCCGAATAGACATCGCACTATTTGGTCTCGTGTTTGCCGCGTCAGTTTCCTTTGAGATTTTGTACAACAATGACACGAGTGTGTGGAAACTGTGTACAACCTATTTGTATTCGGGTTGTGGCTACACTATAGGGGTGTGCCTTGGAGGATTTGTAGATAAGGAAATATATGGTACCTGGTTTCTATCACCTTTACAATGGTACCGCATCAATCTTAAGACAAATATCTCAAGTATTTTGTTTGGTTCTAGCAGTTTCGACGTTTTCATAGACGGTATATTTCTCCAGAGCTGGTATATCATTGTGTTTTATTCAGCCTCCGTCATTGCTGTGTGTGTTTTAGTAGCTACCAGAACAAACAGTGTATATTCACCAGAGCAACGACACACGTTTGCATTACTGGTAACTTCTCTTGTTCTTTTTTGTGTGTACTCAAACGTCGAACATAAAGAAGTGAGATTTCTACACAATATAATTGTTCTCATGCTGATGACGTCAGCAGTTTCGTTTCACTTCGTCATCAAAAATGTGCTAATTTTGCCTCATCGTAAATTGCAAAGTGTGTTGTATTTATTGGTTGTTTCTTATGTGGCTAATGCTTATATGACATTCCCGTCGATCACTCAAATGTCCAACCCAGTAACAACCACCAGGATGAAGGAATCCGCGGAAGTTAATGCTTGTTTAGAGTTTATTTCGCGCCAAACACAAGTCTCGGGAGTTTTCGTTGACACTAGTCTGTATAAAATGGGGGGACTTACCATCATAAAACACGAGGTACCGCTGGTCATACTTATCCACAATGAGTACCACGAGTATCACAATGTGACGTCATCATTCCTTAACAAACCAGGAATTCGTATTGTTAACCGATTTTCTGACTTCATACATTCCTCCAATATAGTTTACGTTACCAAGCAACTTCTCCAAGGAAATACATACAATTACATAGTTACAAGTCGTATTCGAGAATCCTCGTTCGGAAACATTGGTTTCAAGTCAGTATTTTCGTTCG
This sequence comes from Argopecten irradians, assembly GCF_041381155.1. NCBI lineage: Eukaryota > Metazoa > Mollusca > Bivalvia > Pectinida > Pectinidae > Argopecten > Argopecten irradians. Next base: position 31,173,355 of record NC_091142.1, on the reverse strand, counting down.
GAGCATTTGTAGTTCTTCATCGTACGTTGAGTACCAAGGAAAGAAAGCTTTCACAAAAGTATGCTACAAGTCTCTCAGATGGTGACAATGCGACAGTGTTAGAATATGAAGCCAGTTGGTTGTACACAGCTGGTTTGTATTCAAAGTCTATTCACCGCGCCGAAAGTGCTCTCCAACTAAACGACCAAAGAATTCGGCCTTTCCAAATCATTGGATCATCATACGTTAAAATGAATCAATGGGAGGATGCACGGAAGACGGAACAGCGGTGTGTCCAACGTCACGGGAAAGCAAAGTGTCGGGAACCGCAATCACGGATTGTGCTCCACGAGGAATACATAGCATTTGATGAGGCGAATTCACACTGATTAGAATAGTAGTACAGACGAGCTAATGTTGATGCCCGGACAACCAATCTTTACTGCAATATGGTAGCTATGAACAGCAGTGTAGAATTATTATAACTATTTATAAGACTTCAGTTGTAAGATAAGCATCGTCCCCCCATTTTTAAGTTTTGTGCTACTAAATCATCTCCATTCATTAGTTATGATCGTTTTACAATATTTATTTTTATTTATGTACATTCAAAATGCATTAGACGTTATGTGCATAAATCATGTTAGCAGTGGATATATACATGTAGGTCTCCTGCTTAATTAAAAGGAGACTTTTTATTACTATGAAGGAGAGAATGTGTGAATTTAGATAGTAATCTAAAGGAGAAATAGTGCAGGTTTAAAATTTAATTAATATAAAAGGAAAAGTATTAGTTTGAATACTAATACATGATGGTAGATTGAGAGTTTAAATATTAATATAAATGAGGAAGATTGAGAGTTTAAATATTAATATAAAGGTGGAAGATTGAGAGTTTAAATTATAATATAAATGAGGAAGAGTGAAGAGTTTAAATTATAATATAAAGGTGGAAGATTGAGAGTTTAAATTATAATATAAAGGTGGAAGATTGAGAGTTTAAATTATAATATAAATGAGGAAGAGTGAAGAGTTTAAATTATAATATAAAGGTGGAAGATTGAGAGTTTAAATTATAATATAAAGGAGGAAGAGTGAAGAGTTTAAATTATAATATAACGGTGGAAGATTGAGAGTTTAAATTATAATATAAATGAGGAAGAGTGAAGAGTTTAAATTATAATATAAAGGTGGAAGATTGAGAGTTTAAATTATAATATAAATGAGGAAGAGTGAAGAGTTTAAATATTGATATAAAGGTGGAAGATTGAGAGTTTAAATATTAATATAAATGAGGAAGAGTGAAGAGTTTAAATTATAATACAAAGTGGAAGTTTGAGAGTTTATATTATAAATGAGGAAGATGAAGATTAATATTAAAATAGATAAGTTTAAATATTATATAATGAGGAAGAGTGAAGAGTTTAAAAATTATAATACAAAGTGGAAGATTGAGAGTTTAAATATTAATATAAATGAGGAAGAGTGAAGAGTTTAAATTATAATACAAAGTGGAAGATTGAGAGTTTTAATTATTAATATAAATGAGGAAGAGTGAAGAGTTTAAATTATAATACAAAGTGGAAGATTGAGAGTTTAAATATTAATATAAATGAGGAAGAGTGAAGAGTTTAAATTATAATACAAAGTGGAAGATTGAGAGTTTAAATATTAATATAAATGAGGAAGAGTGAAGAGTTTAAATTATAATACAAAGTGGAAGATTGAGAGTTTAAATATTAATATTAATGAGGAAGAGTGAAGAGTTTAAATTATAATACAAAGTGGAAGATTGAGAGTTTAAATATTAATAAGGAAGAGTGAAGAGTTTAAATTATAATACAAGGTGGAAGATTGAGAGTTTAAATATTAATATTAATGAGGAAGAGTGAAGAGTTTAAATTATAATACAAAGTGGAAGATTGAGAGTTTAAATATTAATATAAATGAGGAAGAGTGAAGAGTTTAAATTATAATACAAAGTGGAAGATTGAGAGTTTAATTTAATATAATGAGGAAGAGTGAAGATTTAAATTATAATACAAAGTGGAAGATTGAGAGTTTAAATATTAATATAAATGAGAAGAGTGAAGAGTTTAAATTATAATACAAAGTGGAAGATTGAGAGTTTAAATATTAATATATGAGGAAGAGTGAAGAGTTTAAATTATAATAAATGAATTGAGAGTTTAAATTTAATATAATGAGGAAGAGTGAAGAGTTTAAATATATACAAAATGGAAGATTGAGAGTTTAAATTATAATATAAATGAGGAAGAGTGAAGAGTTTAAATTATAATACAAGGTGGAAGATTGAGAGTTTAAATATTAATATAAATGAGGAAGAGTGAAGAGTTTAAATTATAATACAAAGTGGAAGATTGAGAGTTTAAATTATAATAAAATGAGGAAGAGTGAAGAGTTTAAATTATAATACAAGGTGGAAGATTGAGAGTTTAAATATTAATATAAATGAGGAAGATTGAGAGTTTAAATTATAATACAAGGTGAGAATTGAGAGTTTAAATATTAATATAAATGAGGATTTAAATATCAATGTATTTATCATATTTTATGATATTGGTATGAGGTGAGAACTAACAATCAAAATAAGGGGTATCTGTTGTACCAATCAAAAATTATGTGTTCCAATCATCAAATCATTGTTAATATTCTTGTTCGACAGGCAAGGATTGTTGGCAATTACATATATTATTAGTGAATTACACGTCAAACGTACACTAATGGGATAGTCTTCATGTTATCTAATTCAATATCATTGATTCAGTTTTCAATGTAAAGAGATACTAAACAAATATATACACAAGCAAGTCACGAATTGTCGGTTCGTATCAAGACACGCCCAAATATTGATCAATAAAACAAGTACCAATAAATAATTTATATTGAGAAGCATCGACTCTTTTATTATTTTATTAATTGGAGTCTTTGATTACACTTGATTTGATTATCAATTTTAAACAGTATTTAATTCTTTAATATCAGAACTATCCTGTCAAAATATGTAAAAACGTGTTAAATGTAACTTATTTTCGTGTATTTGTGTTTCAATAAAGAAGCAAATGTTTGCACGTTCATTGCTGTTTGTTTATTTGAATGATGTAGATCAGACGCCACCAACCAGTAAGCAACCCTTTCCCGACGTTCATTGCTGCATGTTTATTTGAACGATGTAGATTAGACGCCACCAACCAGTTAGCAACCCTTTCCCGACGTTCATTGCTGCATGTTTATTTGAATGATGTAGATTAGACGCCACCAACCAGTTAGCAACCCTTTCCCGACGTTCATTGCTGCATGTTTATTTGAATGATGTAGATCAGACGCCACCAACCAGTTAGCAACCCTTTCCCGACGTTCATTGCTGCATGTTTATTTGAATGATGTAGATCAGACGCCACCAACCAGTTAGCAACCCTTTCCCGTCTCACGTATATTCAGCCTCTCCGCCGAGAAGACAGATCTACTACACCTGGTGGGGGATGTACCCAAGCTACATACTGTACGTGGTGTAGTCGTTTGGTGGTGACTTTACGCTCGGTAGTCGCTCAGGTGGCATTGCCTCCTCGCTTTACAGGTCCTTCATTGCTATTGTACTCCAACACGTATATTAGACTTGCGATTTTGTAGATTTTGTACAATTATTTAAATAGATGGTTTATCCAGTGCTTATAAAGCCTAGACTTGTGCTGTAAGATAAAGAACATACCATTTCTTCAGGTAGAGAATTCCAGTTGTTAATATCTCTTCTACTGAACAAGTGACCACATGTGCTCGGTCTGAATTGTCTTGAGTTTTCTGGGTTGCCCTCTGGTGGAAGTATGACCAATTTCTCGTAATTGTGAATCAACAGCTAAAATATCTAGATTATTTAGAATTTTTTGATGGTGGCAGTCCGTTCTTAACCTCTTTTTGGTAGAGTGTTTTTAGCATGGTATACTTTTAGTTGCATGTCTTTGCACTTTTTCGATAATGGTCATATCCCTGGTCATGTGTAGGGTATGTCATGACACTGGTGTTGCATATTCCACAATTGAAAAAGGGTTTTGTATAACGTCGGGAACATTTCTGGGATCATATGTGACAAATAATGTGAACATTACGCCAATCATTTTGCTGTCCTTGGAAGAACTTAATGAATTGGAATTTGTAGCTTCAGTGGTCATTGTTCACTTCTTCTATGATTCCATTTTTTGTACTGGTGTTGTAATGTCTTGTGGTAAAATAAATGTGATTTTCTTACCTGCCACTGGCCGATCTTCAGGTTCGTACATTAAGATGTATGTTTTGTTGAGTGTATCATTTTTGGAGGCGATTCTGGAGTATGGTTTTGTGTCATCGGCTAACAGTTTGGTCAGTTCTCCATCAGGTGACGGGGAGAATTGTCAATTTGGCATATCTGGACATAAATCAAAATGCCATGCCGTCGACATGGATCAGAAAGACGGCTGGTCCTAGTACTGTCCCCTGTGATACTCCACATGTAACTGGGAGGAGTTCCTATGTTACTCTATTCACGGATATTCGTTGAACAATATTGTCGAGAAAAAAATGTATTCGTCCGAATATTTCAAGAAAAATATTGTGTGACAATGTGCGGTATTCTTTCCGGAGTCTACTTTCTGGGCCAAATTTCCATTGGTTTGAGTAATTGTGCGACACTTGACTTTCCTGTTCTGAAGCCATATGTATGTGTGTAACTCCCCCGCTTACTGATCGGAGCATCCGCTGATAGTACTTAGGTACACCCGATGTCATACAGTACCGCTGGCATTACTGGGTCTTGTACGCGGCATTGAGGAACGCATAAATGCTAACTACGTGTACAATGAATATGTATGAAATGAAATACAAATTAGGAACAATTATCAAATAACAGTACAGCTCGCCAAAAATGCGCCGATATCTGGTAGAGAAAATCCACAACGGAAAAGCACCATGCCATCGTGGGGGAAAACAAACCGAACATACATCGATCGTCCGCAGCGAGGAACGAAACCCAGCTAACTATTATGAAGAGAAAATCGGTCGTTGGTTTCTGACGATTCCTGTTATCGCAATGATTAGCGATAACGGCTACCCACTGTACCCAACCGGATGTTACGCTCTACAAAAATGGTGACGTGATTTAGGTCAGATTTCGCGTGCCTCAGTTTACGTAATTTGCGATATTTTAAAAGTTTTTATTCGTGTCTCACGAATCGTTTTTGCGTTAGAATAAAATTTGAAGCGTAATGCATAAGTAAATGAGTATGAATAAGCGAAACAAGTCACCACAAAAATGACATTTAGTGGGTAACTGAAATTCATAACATGTATTCAGTTACCTTTCCAATAGTCATATTTACATTGCTATTTTCTTCTTTTATAGAGATTTACAGTTGAGCGCCACCACGCTCCAAAATTTAGTTATTTAATCTTAAAAACACATTTAATTGACGGCACGGTCAGCATTGACCTACAGACATGTAAACTGAGGCACGCGAAATCTGACCTAAATAACCGTCACTATTTTTGTAGAGCGTAACTGCCGTTACCCACATTCGGTTGGGTACAGTGGCTACCGAGACATCCACCGTAGGTCAAGAATGGATACGTCATTGGTGTCCATGCAAGATTAGAATCTTACATAAGTCTGTCATATGGACAAGGATATCTCAACCCGAGTGAAAGATTTTGGTTTGTCGACCAGAGGCTTGCCGGCCAAAATCTTTCACGAAGGTCGAAATATCCCTGTCCACATGACAGACCCATGTAATATTTTTTTTCTCCCATACTATAGGCTAGTTGTGGTTTGGATTTTCTTTTCATCCATTTTGAATCATGAAGTTACCATGGCTTCTTTCCATGCCAATGGTAGCATACAATTCTGCATTGACTTCTTGCAAATACGTACCTTCAACTCTTCTGCAATTTCCCATATGAACTTAGGCTTTCTTGTTGCGGTATATAGAGGAAGGGAGATAATTCAGGAACTGTGAACGCGAGAAATACAATTACAAAGTAGTGGTTTAGGTATCAGCTTCCTCGTGTTGTTTGTTGTTCATTCATTTAGCTTGTGGCACATTGCTCGTTTTAGCAGAGGTATTTAGTCCAGTGACAAAAGGCTCGGAAGACTGACTTTGTTTCAGGACTCAATTTATGGTTTTGAGATTTGGTGATTCCCCCTTTATTCACCGGTATGATCATTTGTATGTTATTTAATTGAATAGAAAGGAATTTCTAACCTTATCAACATCGGAGTATAAAAGAGGACTCGGCGATCACATTATGATATCGACAATTATATCGGACACTATTTGATACCAGCACTGTGTATTATAAGAGAATTAATTTAGATACTCACCCTTCATCGATCCTCGATACCCCAGATCTTCCATCACTTACGATCTCTACTCTACACCATGGGCTATCTCACAGTAAAACTGGAGGCAACAGAACAGAATAGGTAATTTAGGCCTTCGATACACATCAAAAGAGCCGTATAACGATACATTGCGGTTGACTGTGCACGTGACTTTGAAGTTGGGCGTCGCTCTCTCTGTAGTCTTCTAAGGAAATTTTTGCTGGCATGTTTGGTTCAGATTTTTTCTCTGAACTGTCTTCAGTTTTACAATGAGATAGTCCAGGGGTATGTATCCAGGTGAGGTGTCTTGACAGTATAGGTCAGTATGATAGCTTGTCTGTTATTTGTTTGTATCTAGGTGAGGTGTCTTGACAGTATGAGTCAGGTCAGTATGATAGCACATTTAAAGGCAGTTTCCGTATCACAACAAGACGAAACACCAAAATGTCACCAAAAATGGTATCCTTTATTTTCTATTTATGTAACTAAAACTACATTTCACTATTTCTACAATTCTTTATGTCTAAACAAGTACAATACTTGGCAGTGACCAGTAAAATAACAAAATACAATTAAAAGAGAGCACCATTCACCAATTACATAAAGTTATAACAATAATGATTCCAAGTGTTTTCCCCATTCTGGTTGACTTGTAAACAGTAACATATTTATCAAGCTCTATGTTATAGCCTTACTGTAGTATGCAAGCCCTCCCATACTAGATACAACTCCCATACAGCTTATCTAGATACAACTCCCGTACAACTTATCTAGATACAACTGCCATACAGCTTATCTAGATACAACTCCCATACAGCTTATCTAGATACAATTCCCATACAGCTTATCTAGATACAACTGCCATACAGCTTATCTAGATACAACTCCCATACAGCTTATCTAGATACAACTCCGATACAGCTTATGAAGATACAACTGCCATACAGCTTATCTAGATACAACTCCCATACAGCTTATCTAGATACAACTGCCATACAGCTTATCTAGATACAACTGCCATACAGCTTATCTAGAAGCAACTCCCATACAGCTTATCTAGATACAGATACAACTCCCGTACAGCTTTTCTAGATACAAATCCCATACAGCTTATCTAGATACAACTCCCATACAGCTTATCTAGATACAACTCCCATACAGCTTATCTAGATACAACTCCCATACAGCTTATCTAGATACAACTCCCATACAGCTTATCTAGATACAACTGCCATACAGCTTATCTAGATACAACTCCCATACAGCTATCTAGATACAACTGCCATACAGCTTATCTAGATACAACTCTGATACAGCTTATCTAGACACACCTCCCTTACAGCTAATCTAGATACAACTGCCATACAGTTTATCTAGATACAACTCTGATACAGCTAATCTAGATACAACTCTGATACAGCTTATCTAGATACAACTCCCATACAGACAATCTAGATACAACTGCCATACAGCTTATCTAGATACAACTGCCATACAGCTTATCTAGATACAACTGCCATACAGCTTATCTAGATACTCCCATAAAGCTGATGTAGATTCAAAGCTAAACACAGTGTAATATAGATAAACTTTCACAAAAGGTAGCGTAATACACACAGACAATATTTCTTCGCTTGAAATTCATATGAAAACAAGAGATCCCAGAGAGATCTTGGCGGCCACCAAAAAATTATCTATGTCTGGCAACAGCGGTAACAAACTTCAATTATCAAAATCCAAGACGACAGCCTGTCGGCCGACTTGTTCACCGATTGGTCCCAAAATGCAATATCCACAACTAGACCACTAAGGGAACCTGCACATTAAATCTGAGATATCCCTTCAGTGCTTTCTGAAAAATAGCAGTAACAAACTTCAATTGTCAAATTCCAAGATGACTACAGGTCGGCCATCTTGTTGACTGATCGGTCCCAAAATGCAATATGCACAACTATATAAGGTCCTAGGGGAACCTGTACAAATTTGACAGATCCCTTCAGTTCTTTCTGAGAAGCAGCGGTAACAAAACCTCACTTATCAATATCCAAGATGGCAGCCTGTCAGCCAACTTGTTCACTGATCGTTCACAAAATGCAATGTGCACAACTGATCCCTTCAGTACTTTCTGAGAAATAGCGGTAAACTACAACTATCCAAATTCCAATGATGGCTGCCTGGCAGCCATCTTTATGGCTGCCTGGCAGCCATCTTTCTGACCGATCGGTCCCAAAATGCTGTCATGAATATGCATAACTAGACCCCTAGGGAAACCTACATATGAAATTTGAAACAATCCATTCAGTACTTTCTGAGAAATAGCGATAACAAGAATTGTTAACGAACGGATGGAAGGACAGACCAAGGACGAAAAGCCATTTGAATAGCCAACAATCTGATGATGGTGGGCTAAAATTAAAATACTAAAAACATTTAACTGTGTCCCAAAAAACAGTCCATTGCATTATACCTAGGGTTGGATAACATTAAGAATGAAACGACACAAAATCATTCCTTTTTTTAAATTCGTAACTCATCAACTGAGCATGCCAAGGCCCAATATCAGGTCTCTAAGTCTTAGGAACAGGAAGTCATTAAAACTGTTTTCTCATTTTGATTTGTTTGTGCTTGAAGGAAAGTCACGGTCAGGGTCATTTGTTAGAACAAACTTGGAAACTACATTCCATCATGTTAGTTTTATGGTTTTCAAGAGATTAACAAAGGGAAAAAAAATACAAAAAAAAAACCACAGCATTTTCGCCAAGTTATGGCACATTTAACTTTAAAGGGACAGTTGCCAGACGGACGCCCCCACCAAGCTGTGAACTTGACAGACAGACACCCCACCATGCTGTGAACTGGACAGACGGACGCCCCCACCATGCTGTGAGCTTGGCCTCGGACAGGTGATGCACAAACCTCCTAACATTGACCAACATACCTGAACACATATGTGGTGGCATCTAACCAACATCAAGCAAATTGTCAATATTATCTACAAACAATTTTCTATATAACATACTATATAACATCTACAAAATAATTTCCTACATACAACATTATACCCAGTATAATTTCTTATGAAATAGAAAAACAAAACTTCACGTACAAATTACTATGCATGCAAAGAAATCTTTATATATTTATTTATATTATAGGAATCCTAAAACATTCTCCTGGCTGACTATATCCGTGTTGGCATTTCCACGAAGCCTCGCTTTCAAAGAGTAAGACAAATTTATTTTCAGAACTGGGCTAAATTTCATCAGGGCTTTTCCATTATTTCAATGGTCAAAGCTGGACAACATAAGCAGAACTTGACCATTGTTTAGTTATAATTATGTAAAGACTTTTGGAAGGCCAATGAACATATTTAGACTGGTTTGTTTTGCCGAACTATTCACTTTAACCTATAGATATGATTGATTATTTAAAATATAAGTAAACCACACAGCATATCAACATAATGTTTAACTAAATACTGATTCATAACTAAATACTGATTCAGTCTATCTAAATCATAGTCATATCGTATCTGTATCCATTTTCATCTACATTACAATTATCGAGCAGAAATTCATATTTCATCCCAACCCCTACATTTATCAAGCGAGGATTCAAACTCAAGTCTTTACAAACGTGGTATGAACTACTTTATAGACAAACTAAAAACTGTTGACTTTGGGACCTTATAATCAATATGGTGCTACTTAAATTAATTAAACAAAGAAGCTCGAGGATAGCATCATAATCATGTACGATAGCAGAAATGGTGAATCACAAAATGATTCATCTAAAAAATAATAATAGTTAGAAAATTGTTTACTTTGTGGGGATTTTTTGTTGCTGTTGTTGTCGTCGTTGAAACAAATATTGTCTGATTTCATTGTAATATTTGAATTCACAAGAAAAATCTCCATTCCAAACTTAACCGTGATTTCAACATCGTTCCTGATTCACAAATTATTGCTCCATAATTAAATACCACCCCCATTTCCAAATTTCAATTTGTTTCTGGCTATGAGAGAAAAAAGTTTTCCATGAATCTGCTGATTGTCCGGTTTAATTTAAATAATGTTTAATGAATAAAGAAATGCTTTTGACCAGGCCTGCCAACATGTCCTCTTTTTGTAAGTGTATATTTCTGGACCGAGCCAAAAAAACATCAGGATGTGCACAGGAGTTACCTCCCTTTTATACACTATCCATCATACACGCTCATATACCAGTAACATTCACCTACAAAATAAGTCAACTTAACAAGCCAGGTTAAACTAATGCTTATAAACAGTTCTACAATTTGTTCTGTCCACCTCAAGATCTACTTTAAAGCCTTTTTTATTTCCTTGACCACATCTTCGGACTCTGGAAACTTCAATTTTCTTGGAGGACCTTTTTTAAGACCTGTCCAAACCAGGACTTCTGAAAGAAATAAAATATCATATCATATATATTATTTTCTCACATAGCTAGCCATGTAAGATAGAGTTGTCCCATGAAAGACAGCTATGTAAGATAAATCTATCTTACATAGCTGTGACGTCACAATTGAAACAAGAGGCCCAGAGGGCCTGTATCGCTCACCTGGTTTGAAATGCCAAGTAATGTTCTGAATACAGGTTAATTGTTTCTTTTGTAAAGAAATTTTAATATTTACCTCTAAATCCACTATTGGGCCCCACCCCTCCTGCCCCCAGGGGGTCAGAGCCAAAGTTCTGTTCTACTTCCCCCAAGGATGTTTATGGCCAAATTTGGTCACCATCCAAGCAAAACTCTAGGACAAGTAGCGATTTATAGGATTTACCTCTATTTCCCCTATTGGGCCCCGCCCCTCCTGGCCCCGGGGGATCAGAGCCAAAATTTATACAAGTTCTGTTCCCCTTCCCCCAAGGATGTTTGTGGCCAAATTTGGTTACAATCCATGCAGAACTCTAGGACAAGTAGCGATTTAAAGAATTTACCTCTATTTCCCCTATTGGGCCCCGCCCCTCCTGCCCCCGGGGGGTCAGAGCCAAAATTTATACAAGGTCTGTTCCCCCTCCCCCGAGGATGTTTGTGGCTAATTTTGGTTACAATCCATGCAGAAGTCTAGGACAAGTAGCGATTTAAATGATTTACCTCTATTTCCCCTATTGGGCCCCGCCCCTCCTGCCCCCGGGGGGTCAGAGCCAAAATTTATACAAGTTCTGTTCCCCAAGTAGCGATTTAAAGGATTTACCTCTATTTCCCCTATTGGGCCCCGCCCCTCCTGCCCCCGGGGGGTCAGAGCCAAAATTTATACAAGTTCTGTTCCACCTCCCCCAAGGATGCTTGTGGCCAAATTTGGTTACAATCCATGCAGAACTCTATGACTAGTAGCGATTTAAAGGAAATGTTGACGGAAGGACGGACGACGGACGCCGCGCCATGACATAAGATCATTGGCCCTTCAGGCCAGGTGAGCTAAAAACAATAAGATGACGTCATGTAAGCCAAAGTTGACGTCATTTTTCTTCTATTTCGATTGATTTGTCCGATTTATTGACCATTTCATTTGTTTAATTTGCATTTCAAACCCTTTTACCTAAGATTTCTTGTTTATATTTTCAATATAAACCAAACTTTGATGAGCTCTTTGGAATGGCGTTCTTATTTTTAAAATCGATCGATTATTTAAGAAGTTAAGATTTTGTCACAAAATGGCTGCCTCACCTTTCGTGCAAGTAATTTGACGAGCAATGTGAGAAAATAACTCTTTCATATGTAAATTATGTAGGATAGAACTATTCCACCCTCGGGTACAGAATTTTGGGTCAGAAACCTTGACAAGCCTCGGTTCTGACCCAAAATTCTGTACCCTCGGGTGGAATAGTTCTATCCTACATATGTACATATGAAAGAGTCATATAATCATAGATATGAGTGGTGATTAGAATCTTAACTTTCCCCCAACTGATCAAGCACTCTCAACAAGTTGTTATTTGAGTCTAAACTCTCTTCTAACTGATCAAGCACTCTGAGTTTTTATTAGTCTAAACTCTCTCCCAACCGATCAAGCATTCTGACCGAGTTGTGACTAGTCTAATCTCTCTCCCAACCGATCAAGCACTCTGACTGAGTAGTTATCAGAGTCTAAACTCTCTGCCAACTGATCAAGCACTCTGAGTGATGACTAGAATCTAAACTGTCTCGCAATCAATAAAGCACTCTGACTGAGATTTTATTAGAGTCTAAACTCTATCCCAACTGATCAAGCATTCTGACTGAGTTGTGGCTTGAGTCTAAACTCTCACTTAACTGATCAAGCACTTTGACTTAATGGTGATTAGAGACTTAACTTTCTCCCAATTGACCAAGCACTCTGACTGAGTGATGATTACAGTCTAAACTCTCTCCCAATTGATCAAGCATTCTGATCGAGTTGTTATTAGAGTCTAACTTTCTCCCAATTGACCAAGCACACTATTTGAGTTGTTATTATAGTCTAAACTCTCTCCCAACCGATCAAGCACTCTGACAGAGTGGTGATTAGTCTAAACTACCCCCCCCCAACCAATCAATTTTATTTACCAGAATCATCTTCTTTGAATAGAGTACATTCAAATGCTCCTCTCCTTGGTTTGTCAAAGTTGATATCCACTTGCAGATCTGCTCCAAAGGTTTCACGCAGGTCATCAGCTAAGGCGAGAGCTCTGCGCTTGTAAACCTGTCAGGATTTGCTGAAAATGATTGATTTATTTATTGTAACGTGGTAAGAGAAGTGTGTAGCGGCTAGCCAGTCAACATAAAAGTCACAACATGAAGTAACTGGCTGTTGACAAAGCTAAATGGAAATTCTCCTAAGCTTGCATGCACAAAGCTAAAACACAACTGTATCTAATGTATACGATTAAAACTTGCAATGTTTATTATTTGAATGCAAGAAATTGTTAATTTAAAGGAAACAAGCAAATTCCTGGAATTTCTATCCCCCGCTTTCAAGACATATTGTAGGTAAACATTATTGAGGTTAGGTTTAACCTTGGTTGAAACATGCCATGGCAATCAAACTTGGCTAAGCCCTTGAGGCATTTGACCTTGTTACCAAGGTTGAAGAAAATCGGTTAATATTTATTGGAGTTATTGCAGGAAAATGGCAGAAAATGACTTTTTTTTTATTATTAAATCAAAGGGTCATAACTCTGTTAAATAAGGTCCGTCACAAGTGGCAATCTAACTTGGTTGAGCCCTTAAGACATTTAACTTTGGTACCAAGTTTGAAGAAAATCAGTCAATATATATTACAGTTACTGTGGCAAGTAGCAGAAAATGATTTTTCCCCCCATTAAATCAAAGGGCCATAACTCTGCTAATTAAGATCTGCCAAAAGAGGAGATCAAACTTGGCTAAGCCCTTATGGCATTTAACTTTGTTACCAAGTTTTAACAATATTAGTTTAAGTGTTTGTTAGTTATTACACAGAAACTGCAGAACAAGAGATCCCAGAGGGATCTTGGCGCCCATCAAAGAATGATCTACGTCTGAGAAAGGACAGGGGGATCTTTTCTCTGCTTTTCAAACTTTTACTACATATTACTACATATGAAATTTGAGAAAGAACCTTTGAGAACTTTCTGAGATATATAACAGTAACAAACTTCAATTGTCACAATCCAAGATGGCTACCTGTCCGCCATCTTTTTGACCGATTGGTCCGAAAATGCAACATGCACAACTAAGGTCCTAGGGGAACATACACATAAAATTTAAGACAGATCGCTTCAGTACTTTCCGAGAAATAGTGGTAACAAACATCAATTATCAAAATCCAAGATGGTGGCCTGTCGGCTATCTTGTTAATTGATTGGTCCAACAAGAGATCCCAGAGGGATCTTGGCGCCCACAAGTATGATCTACGTCTGACAATGGAAAGAAGGAACTTTTTTCTGCTTTTCAAACTTTTTCAAACATACAACATATATGAAATATGAAACAGATCACTTCATTCCTTTATTAGAAATAGCAGTAACAAACTTCAACTATCAAAATCCAAGATGGCTATCTGTCGGCCATCTTGTTGACCAATCGGTCCTAAAATGCAATATGCACAACTAAGGCCCTAGGGGAACCTACAAATGAAATTTGAAAGAGATCCCTTCTGTACTTTCTAGTGGTGGGTCGATCATCGGATATAATCGATTGACGACTTGTTAGAGCCTTCCGATGTCGATGATCGGTTCTTGTTTCCCGTAACCGATTAATCGGATAAAGTTCAACCGAACGCATCCATGAATAACTATTTGAACGCGACCGAAGGGGGACTACTCTAAGCATTTAAAACCATTGCAAATGGCAGCGCATGTGGATGGTGACACTGCTCAGTCAGAGGTTGTGTGCGCAGAGAAAGTGCCAACACTAAACAAAGTGCTGCCTTTGGTGATAAAACTCCAACGGGCATTGGAAGATAATGAAGATGATCTGAAAATTGTATCTGCAGTAAAGCTACGAATGCGGGATCAACTTGAAATGAGGTCAACACCTGAAGACTTGGCACTTCTGGCATGTATTCTGAGTCCGTATACAAAAGGTTTTGAATTTCTGCTGGATCAAAGGGCCTCGGCAGAAGCGTTACTGAGAAAGGTATCATCAACAGTGAAAATTACAATTAAGAGAGAACCTGAAGCTGAGGGTCCCCCTGCAACTGAAGTACCAGAGCTTCCATCTTTACCAACTATGCCTGACAATAGTGAGATTTCTAACTTACTTCAAAGTACAGAACAAGCAGAAAGTGTAGAAAACGTGAAAAAAATTGTTGAAAAAGAAGAAGAGGACAATGACATTCCAAAGAAGAAGAAATGTGTGGCTAGTGTGCAGGCAATAAGATCCATGGATACAGAAGAATGGCTAGAGGATGTGATATGCGTAGGTCTTCAAGAAAACGATCAAAGTGAGGAAGAACTTTTGCAAAAAGAAATTTCATGTTATCTTTGCTCAAGAATGTTAAAAAAAGATGGCCATCTAACTGTTCTAGAGTGGTGGAAAAAAAACAGTATGTTTTTTCCAAGACTGTCCGTAATAGCAAGGAGGATCCTTTGTATCCAGGCATCCTCAGTTTCTTCTGAGAGAGTATTCAGCTTGGCTGGCGAGTTAGTGTCGAAAAAACGCAGTCGTTTAACCCCTGCAAATGTGGATTTGTTCATCTTTCTTAACAAGAACATGTCATTCTGGGGATAGAATCAATAGATCCCAATTTACTGTGCTTAGTACCATTGATACTATTTTGTTGTTTCTGTGCCCACTGTCTTGAATAGACTAACTTTATTTAGAGTTCTCTAACTCTTAATTAGACAATATGTCCTATATAAATGTGACCTTGGCTGCATTCCTTTTCTTATGAAATCTAGCTACAGGTAGTAGTGTTAAGTTATTTCAGTATTTTTTATACTTTATACTTTGTGAAGTTTCTGGCTTTCTGCAGATTAATCAGTGTGAAACGTAAAATGAAAGCAGATTGCAATACCTCAATGTCAAGTTTGACCATATAATCCTATATTCATGTATTAGCAAACAATGATTAATAATGCTCATTTATTATTGATTTATAATAGTGATTACACTAAAGTAATATTGCTTACTTAAATTATTACTAGTCAGAATATCAGTCATTACATAGTAGAAGTACTGAATAGTGTCAATATTTTATAATACTCAGTCACAGTAGTACTCAGTACTCAAGACTTCTGATTCGTCAATTTTAATTGATTGTTAGCTATTGATTATAAGTCTGGCATTTTTCCTTATTTTTTCTTTTTTTCTTTTGTTAAGTTTGTTTGTTTCTGTTATTTGTTGTTTTCACCAAGTTTATTTTGATGGCAAGTGATGCCTATTGCTATTAGATTGTTAATAAATTAAATTGACCTTTACAACTGATTGTATTTGTGTTACTTCACTTACTTGAGGATTTGTGACAACTCTCTACACTAGTTGGAACCCCAAGGTTATCTAATGCTAAAAGTACCTGGTACCCCATATACAAGAAAGGCGACAGATACAACCCCACTAACTACAGACCCATATCACTCACCTGTATCACATGCAAACTCATGGAACATATCATTACAAGCGCCACAATGTCACATCTGGAGAACAACAACATATTATACAACTTACAACACGGCTTCAGATCATCCAGATCATGCGAGACACAACTTGCTACATTCATACACGACCTCGCAAACAATAATAACAGCAACAAACAGACAGACATTATTATCATGGACTTTGCCAAAGCCTTTGACAAAGTCCCACACAAACGCCTACAATACAAATTAAAATACTACGGCATAACAGGCAACACACACAAATGGATCACAGACTTTCTCTCACAACGCACCCAAACAGTAGTACTTGAGGGAAAACAATCAAATAAAATACAAGTAACTTCAGGAGTCCCTCAAGGAACATGTTTGGGTCCAATTCTGTTTCTCATATACATTAACGATTTCCATCAATACATGCAGTACAGCACACTAAGACTATTCGCAGACGACAGTATTATATACAAAACAATAAACAACAAAGACGACACAATAAAACTACAGAAAGATCTGGACGCAGCAGCACAATGGGAAACAGACTGGCTAATGAAATTTCACCCAGATAAATGCAACATAATCAGTGTTACACCAAAACGCAACAAAATACACCACAACTACACACTCCACAATCACACACTCGAGCAAGTAAACTCAAGCAAATATCTAGGACTAACACTACAAAAAAACCTAAAATGGGACTTGCACATAAATAATATCACCGCAAATGCAAACAGATCACTAGGGTTTTTAAAGCGCAACTTAAAAAATTAATTCACCACACATAAAAGCACACGCATACAAAGCACTAGTTCGACCCAAACTGGAATACTGCTCTTCCATATGGGACCCCCACAACACACACCACCAAATTCAACAGATAGAAAAAACACAACGCAGAGCAGCAAGATATGTTCACAACAAATATCACGACACCAGTTCAGTTACAAACATGATACATCAACTCAACTGGCCAACACTACAGACACGACGGCTACACACAAGATTGATACTTTTCTACAAAATAATACACAATATAGTTGCCGTCGAATACCAGACCATACTCATACCAGTAGACCACAGAACCAGACACTCCAATCCACACTGCTTCAGACAAAATCTCTGCTGCAAAGGACACATACAAATACTCATTTTTCCCACAAACAATAACACAATGGAATCTCCTCCCTGTAGCAGCAGTACAATGCACTACACTCGAGGACTTCAAGGCACACATTTCCAACGTAGCCCTTGAAGCCCTCACAAAATAGTTCTGCACACACCTTTTATCTATATACTAAAAAAAAAAAAAAAAAAAAAAAAAAAAAAAAAATCACAAATCTAATCCTTTCACACCCTTGCACCCCTACAGGTCCCCCGTGACATAATCGTCATACTTTGACGGCGTCCCGTACACATAAGAAGAAGAAGAAATGAACATGCATCACAACACTCACCATGCTTTCATGTTATGTTACAAAAGCCAGAGGGTGACTATACATAATTAAGAACCAATGGGTAATAGAAAGCAGTAAATAACTACATGTGCAATATTGATATATCAATTTATTAGACATCAATGTATATATACATGTGCAACACCAAGTTCACTAGCATAATTAGTAATTTCTAGTAAAAAAGTATGCACAAACAAGAGATCCCAGAGGGATCTTGGCGCCCACCAAAGAATGATCTATGTCTGACAACAGAAAGAGGGATCTTTTCCCTGCTTTTCAAACTTTTACTACATACTATATATGAACCTTGAGAAAGATCCTTTCAGTACTTTCTGAGATATGTAGCAGTAACAAACTTCAATTATCAAAATTCAAGATGGCTACCTGTTGATCATCTTGCTGACCGATCTGTCCCAAAATGCAATATGCACAACTAGGGTCATAGGGGAACCTACATATGAAATTTGAGAAAGATTCCTTCAGTACTTTCTGGGAAATAGTGTTAACAAACTTTAACTATCAAAATCCAAGATGGCCGCCGGTCGGCTATCTTGTTGACTGATCACTCCCAAAATGCAATATATACACAACTAGGGTTCAAGGGGAACATGCATATGAAATTTGAGAGAGATCCCTTCAGTACTTTCTGAGAAATAGCGGTAACAAACTTTAACTATCAAAATCCAAGATGGCCGTCAGTCGGTCGGCCATCTTGTTGACTGATTGGTCCCAAAATGCAATATGCACAACTAGGGCCCTAGGGGAACCTATATATGAAATTTGAGAAAGATCCCTTCAGTACTTTCTGGGAAATAGCGGTAACAAACTTTAACTATCAAAATCCAAGATGGCCGCCGGTCGGCCATCATTGTTGACCGATTGGTCCCAAAATGCAATATGCACAACTAGGGCCCTAGGGAAACCTACATATGATATTTGAGAAAGATCCCTTAAGTACTTTCTGAGAAATAGCGGTAACAAACTTTAACTATCAAAATCCAAGATGGCCGTCAGTCAGTCAGCCATCTTGTTGACTGATTGGTCCCAAAATCCAATATGCACAACTAGGGCCCTAGGAGAACCAACATATGAAATTTGAGAAAGATCCCTTCAAAACTTTCTGAGAAATAGCGGTAACAAACTTTAACTATCAAAATCCAAGATGGCCGCCAGTCGGCCATCTTGTTGACCGATTGGTCCCAAAATGCAATATGCACAACTAGGGCCCTAGGGGAACCTACATATGAAATTTGAGAAAGATCCCTTCAAAACTTTCTGAGAAATAGCGGTAACAAACTTTAACTATCAAAATCCAAGATGGCCGCCAGTCGGCCATCTTGTTGACCGATTGGTCCCAAAATGCAATATGCACAACTAGGGCCCTAGGGAAACCTACATGTGAAATTTGAGACAGATCCCTTAAGTACTTTCTGAGAAATAGCGGTAACAAACTTTAACTATCAAAATCCAAGATGGCCGCCAGTCGGCCATCTTGTTGACCGATTGGTCCCAAAATGCAATATGCACAACTACTAGGGCCCTAGGGAAACCTACATGTGAAATTTGAGACAGATCCCTTAAGTACTTTCTGAGAAATAGCGGTAACAAACTTTAACTATCAAAATCCAAGATGGCCGCCAGTCGGCCATCTTGATGACCGATTGGTCCCAAAATGCAATATGTACAACTAGGGCCCTAGGGGAACCTACATGTGAAATTTGAAAAAGATCCCTTCAAAACTTTCTGAGAAATAGCGGTAACAAACTTTAACTATCAAAATCCAAGATGGCCGCCAGTCGGCCATCTTGTTGACCGATTGGTCCCAAAATGCAATATGCACAACTAGGGCCCTAGGGGAACCTACATGTGAAATTTGAGAAAGATCCCTTCTGTACTTTCTGAGAAATAGCGGTAACAAGAATTGTTAACGGACGGACGGACGGACGGAAGGACGGACGGACGGACGACGGACCACGGACGAAAGGCGATTTGAATAGCCCACCATCTGATGATGGTGGGCTAAAAAGAAATAGTTCAGAACCGATTATAGTCGGAAAAGTCGCATCAGAAGCACAAACCGATTTCAACCAATGATCGATTACAGTTTTCAACCGATTATACATCACTAGTACTTTCTGAGAAATAGTTGTAACAAACTTTAACTATCAAAATCCAAGATGGCTGCCGGGTGGCCATCTTGTTGACCGATCATTCCAAAATGCACAACAAGGGCCATAGGGGAACCTACATATATAATATTTGAGAGAGATTGCTTGAGTACTTTCTGAGAAATAGCGGTAACAAACTTCAATTGTCAAAATCCAAGATGGCTGCCTGGCGGCCATCTTGTTAACCGATCCTCCCAAAATGCAATATGCACAACTAGGGCCCTAGGGGAACCTACATATATAATTTGAGAGAGATCCCTTCAGTACTTTCTGAGAAATAGCGGTAACAAACTTTAACTATCAAAATCCAAGATGGCTATCTGTCGGCCATCTTGTTGACCGATCGGTCCTAAAAGGCAATATGCACAACTAGGGCCCTAGAGGAACCTTCATATGAAATTTGAAAGAGACCCCTTCAGTTATTTCTGGGAAATAGCGGTAACAAACTTTAACTATCAAGATCGAAGATGGCGCCCTGGCGGCCATCTTGTTGACCGATCCGTCCCAAAATACAATATGCACAACTAAGGCCCTAGGGGAACCTACAAATGAAATTTGAAAGAGATCCCTACTCTACTTTCTGAGAAATAGTGGTAACAAACTTTAACTATCAAAATCCAAGATGGCTGCCTGGTGGCCATCTTGTTGACCGATCCATCCCAAAATGCAATATGCACAACTAGGGCCCTAGGGGAACCTACATGTGAAATTTGAGAGAGATTGCTTCAGTACTTTCTGAGAAATAGCAGCAACAAACTTCAATTGTCAAAATCCAAGATGGCTGCCTGGCGGCCATCTTGTTGACCGATTCGTTCCAAAATGCAATATGCACAACAAGGGCCATAGGGGAACCTACATATGAAATTTGAGAGAGATTGCTTCAGTACTTTCTGAGAAATAGCGGTAACAAACTTCAATTGTCAAAATCCAAGATGGCTGCCTGGCGGCCATCTTGTTGACCGATTCGTTCCAAAATGCAATAAATGCACAACTAGGGCCATAGGGGAACCTTCATATAAAATTTGAGAGAGATCCCTTCTGCACTTTCTGAGAAATAGCAATAACAAACTTTAACTATCAAAATCCAAGATGGCGGCCTGGCGCCCATCTTATTCACCGATTGGTCCCAAAATGCAATATGCACAACTAGGGCCCTAGAGGAAGCTACATATGAAATTTGAGGAAGATCCCTTCAGCCCTTTCGGAGAAATAGCAGTAACAAGAAATGTTAACAGACGGAAGGACGGCAATTGACAGATCAATCTTTTCTCTACTTTTCAAACTCAAACTACCACAAGAGGCCCAAAGGGCCTTAACGGTCATCTGACTACCTTGACAATAGTAAAATTAATTATATATGGTGTCACTTTGTCAGGATCATGTCAGGATCTTTTTCAATTTCTTTAAACAAATTTTATTTCAAACAAGAGGCCAAAGGGCCTTAACATGTAGGAAATTAATTAGATATAGTGTCATGGTAGCCATCTTCGATTTGGGATCAACCAGAGATGTAACAACACTTTGTCGGGACCATGTCAGGATCATTTCATGCAAGTTTCAGCCAAATCGCACTGGTAGAACTTGAGAAGAAGTTCAAAATGTGTTTTAAAGATGGCGGCTGTGGCCATCTTGGATTTCGGATCGACCCGAAAAATAACAACTTTTTGTCGGGACCATGTCAGGATCATTTCATGCAAGTTTCAGCCAAATCGCACCGGTAGAACTTGAGAAGAAGTTCAAAATGTGTTTTCAAGATGGCGGCTGTGGCGGCCATCTTGGATTTCGGATCGACCCGAAAAATAACAACACTTTGTCGGGACCATGTCAGGATCATTTCATGCAAGTTTCAGCCAAATCGCACTGGTAGAACTTGAGAAGAAGTTCAAAATGTGTTTTCAAGATGGCGCCTGTGGCGGCCATCTTGGATTTCGGATCGACCCGAAAAATAACAACACTTTGTCGGGACCATGTCAGGATCATTTCATGCAAGTTTCAGCCAAATCGCACCGGTAGAACTTGAGAAGAAGTTCAAAATGTGTTTTCAAGATGGCGCCTGTGGCGGCCATCTTGGATTTCGGATCGACCCGAAAAATAACAACACTTTGTCTGGACCATGTCAGGATCATTTCATGCAAGTTTCAGCGAAATCGCACCGGTAGAACTTGAGAAGAAGTTTAAAATGTGTTTTCAAGATGGAGACTGTGGCTGCCATCTTGGATTTCAGATCGACCCGAAAAATAACAACACTTTGTCGGGACCATGTCAGGATCATTTCATGCAAGTTTCAGCCAAATCGCACTGGTAGAACTTGAGAAGAAGTTCAAAATGTGTTTTCAAGATGGCGACTGTGGCGGCCATCTTGGATTTCAGATCAACCCGAAAATAACAACACTTTGTCGGGACCATGTCAGGATCATTTCATGCAAGTTTCAGCCAAATCGCACCGGTAGAACTTGAGAAGAAGTTTAAAATGTGTTTTCAAGATGGCGGCTGTGGCGGCCATCTTGGATTTCGGATCGACCCGAAAAATAACAACACTTTGTCGGGACCATGTCAGGATCATTTCATGCAAGTTTCAGCCAAATCGCACCGGTAGAACTTGGGAAGAAGTTCAAAATGTGTTTTCAAGATGGCGCCTGTGGCGGCCATCTTGGATTTCGGATCGACCCGAAAAATAACAACACTTTGTCGGGACCATGTCAGGATCATTTCATGCAAGTTTCAGCCAAATCGCACCGGTAGAACTTGAGAAGAAGTTCAAAATGTGTTTTCAAGATGGCGGCTGTGGCGGCCATCTTGGATTTCGGATCGACCCGAAAAATAACAACACTTTGTCGGGACCATGTCAGGATCATTTCATGCAAGTTTCAGCCAAATCGCACCGGTAGAACTTGAGAAGAAGTTCAAAATGTGTTTTCAAGATGGCGCCTGTGGCGGCCATCTTGGATTTCGGATCGACCCTGAAAAATAACAACACTTTGTCTGGACCATGTCAGGATCATTTCATGCAAGTTTCAGCCAAATCGCACCGGTAGAACTTGAGAAGAAGTTCAAAATGTGTTTTCAAGATGGCGGCTGTGGTGGCCATCTTGGATTTCGGATCGACCCGAAAAATAACAACACTTTGTCTGGACCATGTCAGGATCATTTCATGCAAGTTTCAGCCAAATCGCACCGGTAGAACTTGAGAAGAAGTTTAAAAATGTGTTTTCAAGATGGCGGCTGTGGCGGCCATCTTGGATTTCGGATCGACCCGAAAAATAACAACACTTTGTCGGGACCATCTCAGGATCATTTCAGGTAAGTTTCAGCTCAATCCCACTGGTCAAACTTGAGAAGAAGTTCAAAATGTGAAAAGTTAACGCACGGCGGACGGACGGCGCGCACAACGGCGCACGGCGCACGGCGGACGGCGCACGACGACGGACAAAACATGATGACTATAGGTCATCCTGACCCTTCGGGTCAGATGACCTAAAAATCCAATCGCTCTCAAACCGTAATATGCCCAACTAGGGCCCTAGGGGAACATACATATGAAATATGAGAATGATCCCTGCATTACTTTCTGAGAAAAAATGATAACAAACTTTATGAATTTGAGAATGATCACTTCTGTACTCTCCGAGAAAAAGCGATAACAAACTTTAACTTTCAAAATTCAAGATGACTGCTGGTGGCCATCTTGTTGACTGATGGGTCCCCAAAAAGCAATATGCACAACTAAGGCCTACATAAGAAACTTGAGAATGATCCCTGCAGGACTTTCTCAAACATCAATATCTCTTACTAAACTGATTGAAATTAAAATTTCAGGGGAATTCACTCTAATCGCTCTCCACTAGGATATTGCTTTCGATGTCACAAGTCAGAAAGCACCAGTAATTTTCGATTGAAATATTGCGTTCGACAATATAGACATCATTTATATGTTTTTGCATTGTATGTGTGTGATTATGCATTATCGGTGGACTGACGCGTGACTATGAGTCTAGGAAACAAGAGGCCCTTATAACGGTCATCTGACTACCTTGGCAATAGTAAAATTAATTTTATATGGTGTCACTTTGTCAGGACCATGTCAGGATCTTTTTCAATTTCTTTAAACAAATTTCATTTCAAACAAGAGGCCAAAGGGCCTTAACATGTAGGAAATTAATTAGATATAGTGTCATGGTAGCCATCTTCGATTTGGGATCAACCAGAGATGTAACAACACTTTGTCGGGACCATGTCAGGATCATTTCATGCATGTTTCAGCCAAATCGCACTGGTAGAACTTGAGAAGAAGTTCAAAATGTGTTTTAAAGATGGCGGCTGTGGCCATCTTGGATTTCGGATCGACCCGAAAAATAACAACACTTTGTCGGGACCATGTCAGGATCATTTCATGCAAGTTTCAGCCAAATCACAACGGTAGAACTTGAGAAGAAGTTCAAAATGTGTTTTCAAGATGGCGGCTGTTGGCGGCCATCTTGGATTTCGGATCAACCCGAAAAATAACAACACTTTGTCAGGACCATGTCAGGATCATTTCATGCAAGTTTCAGTCAAATCGCACTAGTAGAACTTGAGAAGAAGTTCAAAATGTGTTTTCAAGATGGCGGCTGTGGCGGCCATCTTGGATTTCGGATCGACCCGAAAAATAACAACACTTTGTTTGGACCATGTCAGGATCATTTCATGCAAGTTTCAGTCAAATCGCACCAGTAGAACTTGAGAAGAAGTTCAAAATGTGTTTTCAAGATGGCGGCTGTGGCGGCCATCTTGCATTTCAGATCGACCCGAAAAATAACAACACTTTGTCGGGACCATGTCAGGATCATTTCATGCAAGTTTCAGTCAAATCGCACCGGTAGAACTTGAGAAGAAGTTCAAAATGTGTTTTCAAGATGGCGGCTGTGGCGGCCATCTTGGATTTCGGATCGACCCGAAAAATAACAACACTTTGTCGGGACCATGTCAGGATCATTTCATGCAAGTTTCAGTCAAATCGCACTGGTAGAACTTGAGAAGAAGTTCAAAATGTGTTTTCAAGATGGCGGCTGTGGCGGCCATCTTGGATTTCGGATCGACCCGAAAAATAACAACACTTTGTTTGGACCATGTCAGGATCATTTCATGCAAGTTTCAGTCAAATCGCACCGGTAGAACTTGAGAAGAAGTTCAAAATGTGTTTTCAAGATGGCGGCTGTGGCGACCATCTTGGATTTCGGATCGACCCGAAAAATAACAACACTTTGTCGGGACCATGTCAGGATCATTTCATGCAAGTTTCAGTCAAATCGCACCAGTAGAACTTGAGAAGAAGTTCAAAATGTGTTTTTCAAGATGGCGGCTGTGGCGGCCATCTTGGATTTCAGATCGACCCGAAAAAAAACAAACACTTTGTCAGGACCATGTCAGGATCATTTCATGCAAGTTTCAGTCAAATCGCACTAGAAGAACTTGAGAAGAAGTTCAAAATGTGTTTTCAAGATGGCGGCGGTGGCGGCCATCTTGGATTTCGGATCGACCCGAAAAATAACAACACTTTGTTTGGACCATGTCAGGATAATTTCATGCAAGTTTCAGTCAAATCGCACCAGTAGAACTTGAGAAGAAGTTCAAAATGTGTTTTCAAGATGGCGGCTGTGGCGGCCATCTTGGATTTCGGATTGACCCGAAAAATAACAACACTTTGTCGGGACCATGTCAGGATCATTTCATGCAAGTTTCAGTCAAATCGCACCGGTAGAACTTGAGAAGAAGTTCAAAATGTGTTTTCAAGATGGCGGCTGTGGCGGCCATCTTGGATTTCGGATCGACCTGAAAAATAACAACACTTTGTCGGGACCATGTCAGGATCATTTCATGCAAGTTTCAGTCAAATCGCACCAGTAGAACTTGAGAAGAAGTTCAAAATGTGTTTTCAAGATGGCGGCTGTGGCGGCCATCTTGGATTTCGGATCGACCTGAAAAATAACAACACTTTGTCGGGACCATGTCAGGATCATTTCATGCAAGTTTCAGTCAAATCGCACCAGTCGAACTTGAGAAGAAGTTCAAAATGTGTTTTCAAGATGGCGGCTGTGGCGGCCATCTTGGATTTCGGATCGACCTGAAAAATAACAACACTTTGTCGGGACCATGTCAGGATCATTTCATGCAAGTTTCAGTCAAATCGCACCAGTAGAACTTGAGAAGAAGTTCAAAATGTGTTTTCAAGATGGCGGCTGTGGCGGCCATCTTGCATTTCAGATCGACCCGAAAAATAACAACACTTTGTCGGGACCATGTCAGGATCATTTCATGCAAGTTTCAGTCAAATCGCACCAGTAGAACTTGAGAAGAAGTTCAAAATGTGTTTTCAAGATGGCGGCTGTGGCGGCCATCTTGGATTTCGGATCGACCCGAAAAATAACAACACTTTGTCGGGACCATGTCAGGATCATTTCATGCAAGTTTCAGCCAAATCGCACCGGTAGAACTTGAGAATAAAGTTCAAAATGTGTTTTCAAGATGGCGGCTGTGGCGGCCATCTTGGATTTCGGATCGACCTGAAAAATAACAACACTTTGTCGGGACCATGTCAGGATCATTTCATGCAAGTTTCAGTCAAATCGCACCAGTCGAACTTGAGAAGAAGTTCAAAATGTGTTTTCAAGATGGCGGCTGTGGCAGCCATCTTGGATTTCGGATCGACCCGAAAAAAAACAACACTTTGTCAGGACCATGTCAGGATCATTTCATGCAAGTTTCAGTCAAATCGCACTGGTAGAACTTGAGAAGAAGTTCAAAATGTGTTTTCAAGATGGCGGCTGTGGCGGCCATCTTGCATTTCAGATCGACCCGAAAAATAACAACACTTTGTCGGGACCATGTCAGGATCATTTCATGCAAGTTTCAGCCAAATCGCACCGGTAGAACTTGAGAAGAAGTTCAAAATGTGAAAAGTTAACGCACGGCGCATGGCGGACGGCGCACGGCGGACGACGACGGACGACGACGGACGAAACATGATGACTATAGGTCATCCTGACCCTTCGGGTCAGATGACCTAAAAAAAACAAATTGTTGAGTTATAAAGGAGAAAATATAAAATCTGAATGTACAACATTCACTCACACTTCCACACATGAGCTGCATCGAATTAAAGTGCTATGATAGTCATGAAATAAGTAATTTTAAGTGTTCCCACCTTTTATTGAAAACATTTAGAGTTAGATTTTTTTTATTGGTATACTCATCTAACCTGAAATAATATTCAAGATCTCTTTTAAAACTTATGACAGATGGGGGATCATTAGTATATTTGAGCTTATATATATGAAATTTGGCTAAAAGAACTAAAAAATTTACATTTGTAAATTTGTGACTTTGAAAACCCAATATTATTCCGATATTGGTAAGTCCTAAAGCAATTCCTGTCTTGGTCTCAACCCACAAGGAAAAATCTTCCCAAAAATTTGAGACAATACGGCATTCACAAAAAAGATGCATTAAAGTTTCAGAAATTCCTTTGCAGAAGGAACAAAGAGGAGAGTTTATTATTTTTATTGTATATAAATATTTATTTGTAGATATTATTCTATGTACAATTCGGTATTGAAACCACCGAAGTTTAGAATCAGAGGAAGATTTAAGTAAAATGGAGCATGCCTTCTTCCACCAGGAATGATCCGCCTGAAGATTCCCCCAAGGATGTTTGTGGCCAAATTTTATTACAATCCATGCAGAACTCTAGGACAAGTAGCGATTTATAGGATTTACCTCTATTTCCCCTATTGGGCCCCGCCCCTCCTGCCCCCGGGGGGTCAGAGCCAAAATTTATAAAAGTTCTTTCCCCCTTCCCCCAAGGATGTTTGTGGCCAAATTTGGTTACAATCCATGCAGAACTCTAGGACAAGTAGCGATTTATAGGATTTACCTCTATTTCCCCTATTGGGCCCCGCCCCTCCTACCCTCGGGGGGTCAGAGCCATAATTTATACAAGTTCTGTTCCCCTTCCCCCATGGATGTTTGTGGCCAAATTTGGTTACAATCCATGTAGAACTCTAGGACAAGTAGCGATTTATAGGATTTACCTCTATTTCCCCTATTGGGGGGGGGGGGGTTGGGGTGGGGGGGCATGGGGGGGGGTGGGGGGTTGAGGGGGGTGGGGGGGGGACCCCGCCCCTCCTGCCCCTGGAGGGTCAGAGCCAAAATTTACACAAGTTCTGTTCCGCTTCCAAAAAGAAGGTTTGTGGCCAAATTTGGTTAAATTCATGTAGAACTCTATGACTAGTAGCGATTTAAAGGATTTACCTCTATTTCCCCTATTGGGCCCCGCCCCTCCTGCCCCCGGGGGACCAGAGCCAAAATTTATACAAGTTCTGTTCCCCTTCCCCTAAGGATGTTTATGGCCAAATTTGGTTACATTCCATTCAGAACTCTAAAACAAGTAGCGATTTAAAGAATTTACCTCTATTTCCTCTATTGGGCCCCGCTCCTCCTGCCCCCGGGGGTTCAGAGCCAAAATTTATACAAGTTCTGTTCCCCCTCCCCAAAGGATGTTTGTGGCTAATTTTGGTTACAATCCATGGAGAACTCTAGGACAAGTAGCGATTTAAAGGATTTACCTCTATTTCCCCTATTGGGCCCCGCCCCTCCTGCCCCCGGGGGGTCAGAGCCAACATTTATACAAGTTCTGTTCCCCTTCCAAAAAGGATGTTTGTGGCCAAATTTGGTTACAATTCATGTAGAACTCTATGACTAGTAGCGATTTAAAGGATTTACCTCTATTTCCCCTATTGGGCCCCGCCCCTTCTGCCCCCCAGGACCAGTGCCAAAATTTATACAAGTTCTGTTCTCCTTCCCCTAAGGATGTTTATGGCCAAATTTGGTTACATTCCATTCAGAACTCTAAAACAAGTAGCGATTTAAAGAATTTACCTCTATTTCACCTATTTGGGTCCCGCCCCTCCTGCCCCCGGGGGTTCAGAGCCAAAATTTATACAAGTTCTGTTCCCCCTCCCCCAAGGATGTTTGTGGCCAAATTTGGTTACATTCCATGCAGAACTCTAGGACAAGTAGCGATTTAAAGGATTTACCTCTATTTCCCCTATTGGGCCCCGCCCCTCCTGCCCCCGGGGGGTCAGAGCCAAAATTTATACAAGTTCTGTTCCCCCTCCCTCAAGGATGCTTGTGGCCAAATTTGGTTACAATCCATGCAGAACTCTATGACTAGTAGCGATTTAAAGGAAATGTTGATGGACGGACGGACGGACGGACGACGGACGCCGCGCCATGACATAAGCTCACCGGTGAGCTAAAAATTAGCAAAATTGACTCCCAAAGTTTAATTTTGAATCACAACCATACAATGATACTATTGATACCATACAAATATGCTATCCAATACATAGGTTCAGAGACAAAGTAATTTATATGAAAATAGTAGCCTAATTGACCTTTTTGACCTCGCATCTATTGCCGTCTAAGGCCTGGGGGTCAGCCCTATCATTTGTACAATTTCAAATTCCAACCCCATAAGGATGCTACCATTGCAGGGGTGTACAATTCCACTAGCCCGACGTCCGGGGCTAGTGATTTTCAGGTCAGGGCTATTGGCTTCAAGATCATTACTAGCCCGTGGGCTAGTGAAAATTTCCGTTAAAATCTATATTCACATTGAAATTTCAGTTGTAAATCAGCAGTTTAGCCTTTTATTGCCGTTCAGAATTCGACTAGCAGTAAATGTGTCGTCAAAACTGAAGCAAACAATATCGTTGCATACCACAGGTGGTTCCCAAACGTAAATAACCTTCTTCATCTAGATGCATCAAACGTTTTGTTATGTAATTGATGCAAGTTAAGCGCTTGAGTGACCCAGATGGCCATGTGTTTGCCGAGGTTGCTGACAGACGGGTTGAGTAGGGAACGGGAAAATCTAGATTTCTTGACTCTAGACAAGAATCAATTATGAAGTGACATTTTTATATCTAGCATCATTATCATTTTAGTGTTATAAATTTGAGTATATGGGGGTTGGATTCAGAAAGAACTACTGCTGTGCGATGGATAGCGGATCATTTTGAAGTAATTAAAATACACAGTAAAATGTTGTCATGTACACTAGCAGATACATAGGTATGCTTAGTTAACACAGCTGACACAAATAAACCCACTGAATGTTTTTTTTTCAAAATAACTTTAATAGAGGTTTCATAATTATAGGTACAATATTTTTGCATATTTTTCATCTTATCTTTCGCATATTTTTATGATATATTGAAAACTTGTAAATGAAAATCAGCAGTGCTAATTAATAATCATTTACAAAATATTTTATAGTAAATTGTGAAATTGATTTTGTGTAGTTCTTAAAATAAATCTATATGAAATTCAATAACAAACTGACATAATTTTATTCAAATACGAATGTATCATGCAAATGTTACTAGATAAAAAAAACGTTTCCAATGCTCATAAAATTAGGGAAAATAAGTACCGTATTCATTCCAATAAACGCCCCGGGGGCGTGAAATTTTTCAAAGAGGGGGCGTTTAATAGAACACAAAATTTCCGACTCAGAAGTTCGTCAGGTCACATTCCATTTCACACACAGCCATCAATGTTGTAGGGTCATATTTGAAACATTGTTAAACAAACAAACAAAGACATTACATGGCCTCGATGTTAGCATGAACATTGTTGTCATTTGCACTCCAGTAACCTGTTCTTGTGTGTGAATCGTGTCAATTTCTGGCTAGACGTCTGCAGTACTCGGGTAATTAGGTCATGTCAAACGTGTTCTCTCACCACTTGCATTACGTCACAAAAATTGTGAAATAAAATCTAGCATTAGTCAGTTTAATTCCAAACACATCCCTACCTTGTAATCAGCATGTCGGGAGCTAATTTTAAGCGAAATTATGACGTTGCCTTTAAACTAAAGGTAGTCGGTTTCGCGGAGGAGAAAGGTAAACATGCTGCCGCGAAGGTGTTTCACGTTGACAGGAAACGAGTGCGGGACTGGTGCCAAAAAAAGATAATTTAAAAACTCTGACTAAAAGATCTAAGCGTTGCAAGGGAGGTGGAAGGCATGTTCATTATGAAGATATAGACAAAAACTTAATGAAATGGCTAACCGACCGCAGAGAGGCAGGTATCCGGGTCACCGGGAAAGCGCTACGGTTTGAGGCCCTACCAATGCACAAAGCAAACGGGAGTCAGTCCTTCAAAGCTTCATATGGATGGTTCGCAAAATTAAAAAAAAGACATCATATTTCATTTAGGAGATCAACACACGTCGCCCAACATGCCGTGTCATTAATTGATAACCGTATTGACAGTTTTTTGAAATTTGTAATCAGGATGCGGCGGCTTCGAGAGTATCCCGACATGCATATCGCAAACATGGATAGCGAAAGTGACAGTGAAGACTCCTATGGCAGTCCCGGATGTTAGTGTATATATATACTGTACAGTATATTGATGCCGATTTAAATGTAAAATATATAAATAAATGTGTTATTCATATGGAACTGGTTCTACTGCGGATTAAACTTTGGATTACCTTATAATATGTGTTGACGCCACCAAGGTAAGTTTTGCGACTTGAATAGGAAAATCGTTGAGAAAACAGTGGGGGGGCGTTTATTAGAGAGGGGGCGTTTATTGGAATGAATACGGTAAGTGTTCAGTAAAACAGTAATTTCAATTAAAGATTTTTTACAGAATTTTCATGAACAGTACTATGTACTAAATTCATCATACCTATAAAATGAAAACAGCAGATAATAAATACTGATTGTTCACTTTACATTTTCCTGCTAAGCTTTTAATATCAAAGTTAACCTTTAATAGATATACTGATTATGTTATCTTTCTATATATAATGATAGTTTTAAAGGAAATATGTGAGTGAAATAAGAACAATAATTTCAAATCTAAAGTATTTTGCATGCGATGGCATTGTTGCATTATCAATATTGGCTCAAGAATTTTTTACTAAATGAATACCTGGTACCTGTGAACAATCGGTGCAATATCTTTATTAGCGGAATGGTATTTAACACACTGTTAGACATGTACTTGTTCTGTACAGGTTTGTAAAAAATCCAGATCGAGTAAAATGAACATATAAAAATAAACGAAAAATAGGGCTAGTAGACTTCTGATCAGGGCTAGTGAAAAATTGATGCTACTAGCCCTTGGGCTTGTGAAAAATTTTCAGAATTGTACAACCCCTGCATTGCAATACGAGTGCTCTTCCATGCTTAGTTGCAGAGAAGTTGTTTATATGGAAATAGCTAAATTGACCCCTTTTGACCCCACCCTTCAGGCCCCCGGGGGGTCAGCCCCATCATTTACAAAATTTTGAATCCAAACCCTATAAGGATGTAACCATTGCATTATGAGCGTAATCCCATGTTAAGTTGCTGAGAAGAAGTCATTTATATGGAAATTGACCCCTTTTGACCCCACCCTTCAGGCCCCCGGAGGGTCAGCCCCATCATTTGCAAAATTTTGAATCCAAACCCTATAAGGATGTAACCATTGCATAATGAGCGTAATCCCATGTTAAGTTGCAGAGAAGAAGTCATTTATATGGAAATTGACCACTTTTGACCACACCCCTCAGGCCCCCGGGGGGTCAGTCCTATCATTTGCACAATTTGGAATACCCACCCTATAACAATGCTAACATTAATTATGAGTGCTGTCTCATGCTTGTTTCAGAGAAGAAGTCGTTTATATGGAATTGCCGAATCGACCCCTATTGACCCCCCCTCAGGACCCCCGGAGGGTCAGCCCATCATTTGCAAAATTTTGAATCCAAACCCTATAAGGATGTAACCATTGCATAATGAGCGTAATCCCATGTTAAGTTGCAGAGAAGAAGTCATTTATATGGAAATTGACCACACCCTCAGGCCCTTTTCATTTGACAATTGGAATACCCACCCTTCAGGACCCCAGAGAAGAATCGTTTATAGGTCACCCACCCTCAGCCCCCATCATTTGCAAAATTTTGAATCCAAACCCTATAAGGATGTAACCATTGCATTATGAGCGTAATCCCATGTTAAGTTGCAGAGAAGAAGTCATTTATATGGAAATTGACCACTTTTGACCACGCCCCTCAGGCCCCCGGGTCGTCAGTCCTATCATTTGCACAATTTGGAATACCCACCCTATAACAATGCTACCATTACATTATGAGTGCTGTCTCATGCTTGGTTTCAGAGAAGAAGTCGTTTATATGGAAATAGCCGAATCGACCCCTATTGACCCCGCCCCTCAGGCCCCCCGGGGGTCAGCCCTATCATTTGTACAATTTTTAATCCCCACCCTATAACGATACTACCATTGCATTATGAGTGCTGTCTCATGCTTGGTTTCAGGGAAGAAGTCGTTTATATGGAAATAGCCAAATTGACCCCTTTTGACCCCGCCCCTCAGGCCCCCGGGGGTCAGCCCCATCATTTGTACAATTTTGAATCCCCACCCTATAACGATACTACCATTGCATTATGAGTGCTGTCTCATGCTTGGTTTCAGGGAAGAAGTCGTTTATATGGAAATAGCTAAATTGACCCCTTTTGACCCCGCCCCTCAGGACCCCGGGGGGTCAGCCCCATCATTTGTACAATTTTGAATCCCCACCCTATAAGGATGCTACCATTGCATTATGGGTGCTATCCCTACTTGGTTTCAGGGAAGAAGTCGTTTATATGGAAATAGCCAAATTGACCCCTTTTGACCCCGCCCCTCAGGCCGCCGGGGGGTCAGCCCCATCATTTGTACAATTTTGAATCCCCACCCTATAAGGATGCTACCATTGCATTATGGGTGCTATCCCATGCTTGGTTTCAGAGTAATCCAATAATATTAGATCTCGATATTGAGAAACTTCTGATGTGCAATATTGAGATCTAATGGCCGAACCCTATACGAGTCTTCGCAAGTTCAGCCCTCGAATTTGAGCGGAACTTTGACGCTTAATTACGAAGTGAAAAACTTACCAGAATGTCAAAAAACATGTATAGCGTGAATCAGTAGTTATCCATGAACACATCCTGGTATAAGAATAGGTATGACATAACATTAATCCACCGAATAATCACACATTTAAGAGCTGACCCATAGCATCGCTGTATAATCTAGGTTAATTCATATTCAAATTTTCGTCACTTCCGGTTTATCAAATTATAGTACGGTGTATCAAATGGAAAGATAATATTAATGGTGGTAACCAAGGTTGTATATATGCACGGAAACAAGTATTTTTTATTAGTTCTGATTGATTCTGGAAATATTTAAATAAATTAATTCATTTTAGTCGAAATACAGAGGATTCCGCTTATTTGCATAGGTCATTTTCCAGAAGAAAATATGCAAATAACCGGAGTATTCGAATAGGCGGAGATGACATTTTGCACCTCCGTTTGACCCCACACATATGTAGATCAATGTGAATAGGCAAATAGATATCGTTTCGTTTACTTGATAAATACGTTAATCATTTACACTTAAAACGAACAACAAGTAATTATTTTCGAAGTTGTAAATCGATTTTAATAGTTTAATAACAAAAAATATTCCAATATTAGATTCTTGTTTACGTTAAGATCGACACGTGAATATTTGAGAAACAGCTAAACGATCGATATCAAATGCAATTAGATTCTACTAAACAGGATTGGATTTGTGTCTACATTTCTGAACCTAAATAATAAACAAATTTACGTACATTTGCCTGGCAAAATGAACTTACGATCGTGATTAAACTTCAAAGTGCCGATCAACTAGTAGTGTTGTTTTTACACATGTAAGCTTAGGCCTATATGAATTCGAAAATGGCGGCAGGTGATGAAGCCATGCGTTCACTCGACCTAAATGTGTTTTGAGAATTCTCCTTGTATTGTTGATCTATACGGCGAATAGCTTGATAACATTTCAGAAATTAATGCATATTCATGATCAAGTAGCAATGAAACAACGTAGCAATTATCTTTTGTATCCTAAGCTTACATAATGTACGAAACTTGCGGTAGTCATTGCACGCCGACTTTGCATGCTTTTATGTCTCGTTCAACGAGACGCTTGATACGCACATGTCTGTCGTAGTCAACAAGACTCTGGTTGAACGAGACTACTCATGAATGGCGATTGTTGTAAGGAAGCATGGTTTCTCCAACCGATCGCGAACTAAGGTACGTTACGTTAATAAATAAACATATTTGAAAGTGCAAGTGCTTTAATTAGATGTTTGAGTCAGTGAATATACTAAAGTTATGATCAACCGCTGCTGATGTAAATCGTAACAGCGTCGAATACCTTTGCAGATTCATGCATAAAATAACAAGCCATACGACAACGTTAATCTGTTACCAGGATGATTTCTAGTAAAAGCGAAGTATCTTGAAACATATATCGGCGAATTTCGCTAAAAATATATTGCAAAATTGAAAAATATTCGATTTTATTTTTAGAATTTCCCAAATATTTTATTCAAATAACCGGAGGTCATGTAAAAGTCTATGCAAATACACGGAGTTGAAAAACAAAGATAAAGAAGGGAAAAATCGGGACCGCAGAATTTTATGCAAATAACCGAAATATTCGAATAACCGTTATTCGATTATGTGGAGTCCTCTGTACTGCAAAATATTTCATAGATAATGATACTTTTACTTTCAATCACCATTCCGTAATTTGTAACAACCGAGTAAAAATAGCGACCAGGTAGACTTACAAATAGTGGTGGGGGTATAGAAATGTCTAAATTCGGTATAACAGTGCAATAGTGACGTTTTGAATTTTGGATTTAACATGATTTGGGATAATTCTTTCAGGATATAAAAGGTTAGTGTGTAAACACCACTTGAAATTTTGAATTTATATCGAGCCCATTTCTGCGCCGTGTGAATCCTGCCTCGATTGTTAGAGGTTAGACACGACGTAATGATCAAAAGTGTCTCGTCGTGCTATACCTCTAACATTGTTGGAGTAGGTTTCAGAGAAGAAGTCGTTTATATGGAAATAGCCAAATTGACCCCTTTTGGCCACGCCCCTAAAAGGCCCCCGGGGGGTCAGCCCCATCATTTGTACAATTTTGAATCCCTACCCTATAAGGATGCTACCATTGCAGTATGGGTGCTATCCCATGCTTGGTTTCAGAGAAGAAGTCTTTTATATGGAAATAGCCAAATTGACCCCTTTTGGCCCCGCCCCTCAGACCCCTAGGGGGTCAGCCCCATCATTTGTACAATTTTCAGTTAGTAGCCCATAAGGATGCTACCAGTCAAATTTTGTTGAAATCCGACCAGCGGTTATGGAGAAGAAGTCGATTGTTGACGGACGACAGACGACGGACGCTGCGGTATCCCATAAGCTCACCTCGGTCCTTCGGACCAGGTGAGCTAAAAATGTTGTGACAACATCCATTTTCATTAATCCAAGTAGGCTAACTTAGATAACAAAAACGTAAAGAACAAAGCAAATTGGCAAAATATCCATTACCCCGTGTTACTTTGCCTCAACATGTGACCGAGTATCGCTATACCGACTCGCAACTACGACATTTAAAACAAGAGATCCCAGAGGGATCTTGGCGCCCACCAAAGAATGATCTATGTCTGACAATGGAAAGAGGGATCTTTTCTCTGCTTTTCAAACTTTTGCAACATACTATACTATAAAAACAAGAGGCCCAGAGGGCCTGTATCGCTCACCTGGTTTGTAATGCCAAGTAATGTTCTGAATACAGGTTCATTGTTTCTTTTCTGAAGGAATTTTGATATTAACCTCTAAATCCCCTATTAGGCCCCACCCCTCCTGCCCCCAGGGGGTCAGAGCCAAAATTTATACAAGTTCTGTTCCCCTTCCCCCAAGGATGTTTGCGGCCAAATTTGGTCACAATCCAAGCAAAACTCTAGGACAATTTATTTTAGCAATTTATAGGATTTACCTCTATTTCCCCTATTGGGCCCCACCCGTCCTGCCCCTGGGGGGCCAGAGCCAAAACTTATACAAGTTCTGTTCCCCTTCCCCCAAGGATGTTTGTGGCCAAATTTGGTTACAATCCATACAGAACTCTATGACTAGTAGCGATTTAAAGAATTTACCTCTATTTCCCCTATTGGGCCCCGCCCCTCCTGCCCCCCGGGACCAGAGCCAAAATTTATACAAACTCAGTTCTTATTCTCCCAAGGATATTTCTGGCCAAATTTGGTTACATTCCATGCGGAACTCTGTGACTAGTAGCGATTTAAAGGATTTACCTCTATTTCCCCTATTAGGCTCCGCCCCTCCAGCCCCCGGGGGGCCAGAGCCAAAATTTATACAAGTTCTGTTCCCCTTCCCCCAAGGATGTTTGTGGCCAAATTTGGTTCCAATTCCTGCAGAACTCTATGACTAGTAGCGATTTAAAGGATTTACCTCTATTTCCCCTATTGGGCCCCGCCCCTCCTGCCCCCGGGGGGGGTCAGAGCCAAAATTTATACAAGTTCTGTTCCCCTTCCCCCAAGGATGTTTGTGGCCAAATTTGGTTACAATCCATGCAGAACTCTATGACTAGTAGCGATTTAAAGGATTTACCTCTATTTCCCCTATTGGGCCCCGCCCCTCCTGCCCCCGGGGGGGCCAGAGCCAAAATTTATACAAGTTCTGTTCCCCTTCCCCAAAGGATGTTTGTGGCCAAATTTGGTTACATTCCATTCAGAACTCTATGACTAGTAGCGATTTAAAGGATTTACCTCTATTTCCCCTATTGGGCCCCGCCCCTCCTGCCCCCGGGTGATCAGAGCCAAAATTTATACAAGTTCTGTTCCCCTTCCCCCAAGGATGTTTGTGGCTGAATTTGGTTACATTCCATGCAGAACTCTATGACTAGTAGCGATTTAAAGGATTTACCTCTATTACCCCTGTTGGGCCCCGCCCCTCCTGCCCCCGGGGGGTCAGAGCCAAAATTTATACAAGTTCTGTTCCCCTTCCCCCAAGGATGTTTGTGGCCAAATTTGGTTCCATTCCATTCAGAACTCTATGACTTGTAGCGATTTAAAGGATTTGCCTCTATTTCCCCTATTGGGCCCCGCCCCTCCTGCCCCCAGGGGACCAGAGCCAAAATTTATACAAGTTCTGTTCCCCTTCCCCCAAGGATGTTTGTGGCCAAATTTGGGTACATTCCATTCACAACTCTATGACTAGTAGCGATTTAAAGGATTTACCTCTATTTCCCCTATTGGGCCCCGCCCCTCCTGCCCCTGGGGGATCAGAGCCAAAATTTATACAAGTTCGGTTCCCCTTCCCCCAAGGATGTTTGTGGCTGATTTTGGTTACAATCCATGCCAAACTCTAGGACAAGTAGCGATTTAAAGGATTTACCTCTATTTCCCCTATTGGGCCCCGCCCCTCCTGCCCCCGGGGGATCAGAGCCAAAATTTATACAAGTTCTGTTCCCCTTCCCCCAAGGATGTTTGTGGCCAAATTTGGTTCCAATCCATGCAGAACTCTATGACTAGTAGCGATTTAAAGGATTTACCTCTATTTCCCCTATTGGGCCCCGCCCCTCCTGCCCCCGGGGGGGGTCAGAGCCAAAATTTATACAAGTTCTGTTCCCCTTCCCCCAAGGATGTTTGTGGCCAAATTTGGTTACATTCCATGCAGAACTCTATGACTAGTAGCGATTTAAAGGATTTACCTCTATTTCCCCTATTGGGCCCCGCCCCTCCTGCCCCCGGGGGGCCAGAGCCAAAATTTATACAAGTTCTGTTCCCCTTCCCCCAAGGATGTTTGTGGCCAAATTTGGTTACATTCCATGCGAACTCTATGACTAGTAGCGATTTAAAGGATTTACCTCTATTTCCCCTATTGGGCCCCGCCCCCCCTGCCTGCCCCGGGGGATCAGAGCCAAAATTTATACAAGTTCTGTTCCCCTTCCCCCAAGGATGTTTGTGGCCAAATTTGGTTACATTCCATGCCAAACTCTAGGACAAGTAGCGATTTAAAGGATTTACCTCTATTTCCCCTATTGGGCCCCGCCCCTCCTGCCCCCGGGGGGATCAGAGCCAAAATTTATACAAGTTCTGTTCCCCTTCCCCCAAGGATGTTTGTGGCTAATTTTGGTTACAATTCATGCAGAACTCTATGACTAGTAGCGATTTAAAGGATTTACCTCTATTTCCCCTATTGGGCCCCGCCCCTCCTGCCCCCGGGGGGTCAGAGCCAAAATTTATAAAAGTTCTGTTCCCCTTCCCCCAAGGATGTTTGTGGCCAAATTTGGTTCCATTCCATGCAGAACTCTATGACTAGTAGCGATTTAAAGGATTTACCTCTATTTCCCCTATTGGGCCCCGCCCCTCCTGCCCCCGGGGGGGCCAGAGCCAAAATTTATACAAGTTCTGTTCCCCTTCCCCCAAGGATGTTTGTGGCCAAATTTGGGTACATTCCATTCACAACTCTATGACTAGTAGCGATTTAAAGGATTTACCTCTATTTCCCCTATTGGGCCCCGCCCCTCCTGCCCCTGGGGGATCAGAGCCAAAATTTATACAAGTTCTGTTCCCCTTCCCCCAAGGATGTTTGTGGCTGATTTTGGTTACATTCCATGCCAAACTCTAGGACAAGTAGCGATTTAAAGGATTTACCTCTATTTCCCCTATTGGGCCCCGCCCCTCCTGCCCCCGGGGGATCAGAGCCAAAATTTATACAAGTTCTGTTCCCCTTCCCCCAAGGATGTTTGTGGCCAAATTTGGTTCCAATCCATGCAGAACTCTATGACTAGTAGCGATTTAAAGGATTTACCTCTATTTCCCCTATTGGGCCCCGCCCCTCCTGCCCCCGGGGGGCCAGAGCCAAAATTTATACAAGTTCTGTTCCCCTTCCCCCAAGGATGTTTGTGGCCAAATTTGGTTACAATCCATGCACAACTCTATGACTAGTAGCGATTTAAAGGATTTACCTCTATTTCCCCTATTGGGCCCCGCCCCTCCTGCCCCTGGGGGATCAGAGCCAAAATTTATACAAGTTCTGTTCCCCTTCCCCCAAGGATGTTTGTGGCTGATTTTGGTTACAATTCCATGCCAAACTCTAGGACAAGTAGCGATTTAAAGGATTTACCTCTATTTCCCCTATTGGGCCCCGCCCCTCCTGCCCCCGGGGGGTCAGAGCCAAAATTTATACAAGTTCTGTTCCCCTTCCCCCAAGGATGTTTGTGGCCAAATTTGGTTCCAATTCCTGCAGAACTCTATGACTAGTAGCGATTTAAAGGATTTACCTCTATTTCCCCTATTGGGCCCCGCCCCTCCTGCCCCCGGGGGGTCAGAGCCAAAATTTATACAAGTTCTGTTCCCCTTCCCCCAAGGATGTTTGTGGCCAAATTTGGTTCAATCCATGCAGAAACTCTATGACTAGTAGCGATTTAAAGGATTTACCTCTATTTCCCCTATTGGGCCCCGCCCCTCCTGCCCCTGGGGGATCAGAGCCAATTTTACGCCAAAATTTATACAAGTTCTGTTCCCCTTCCCCCAAGGATGTTTGTGGCTGATTTTGGTTACAATCCATGCCAAACTCTAGGACAAGTAGCGATTTAAAGGATTTACCTCTATTTCCCCTATTGGGCCCCGCCCCTCCTGCCCCTGGGGGGTCATTGCCAAAATTTATACATTTAGACGATTGGCCGCGCCATGACATAAGCTCACGCCCCTTCAGTACCCTGAGAAACAGCAGTAACAAACTTCAACTATGGGGGGTCAGAGCCAAAATTATACAGACAGATTCATTCAATACTTTCTGAGAAATAGCGATAACAATCTTTAACTATCAAAATCCAAGATGGCAGCCTGGCGGCCATCCTGTTGACCGATCGATCCCAAAACGCATTATGCACAACTAGGACCCTAGGGGAACCTACATATGAAATTTGAGAAGATCCCTTCAGTACTTTGTGAGAAATAGCGATAACAAACTTTAACTATCAAAATCCAAGATGGCTGCCTGGCGGCCATCCTGTTGACCGATCGGTCCCAAAACGCAACATGCACAACTAGGACCCTAGGGGAACCTATATATAAAATTTGAGACAGATCCCGTCAGTACTTTCTGAGAAATAGCGACAACAAACTTTAACTATCAAAATCCAAGATGGCTGCCTGGCGGCCATCTTGTTGACCGATCGGTCCCAAAATGCAATATGCACAACTAGGACCCTAGGGGAACCTACATATGAAATTTGAGACAGATCCCTTCAGTACTTTCTGAGAAATAGCGATAACAAACTTTAAGTATCAAAATCCAAGATGGCTGCCTGGCGGCCATCTTGTTGACCGATTGGTCCCAAAATTCAATAAGCACAACTAGGGCCCTAGGGGAACCTACATATGAAATACGAGACAGATCCCTTCAGTACTTTCTGAGAAATAGCGATAACAAGAATTGTTAACGGACGGACGGACGGACGGACGGACGGACGACGGACCACGGACAAAAAGCGATTTGAATAGCCCACCATCTGATGATGGTGGGCTAAAAATACACCGCTAGCTTGACCAATGTACGTCTCTTATGGTTACTGGATTAGATTATCGGCCCTCATCCATCATACGATCACCCCTACTGGTTGTCATACAAGTAAATGCATAATTAACAACAGCAAAAACGATATAATTATCTTAGGTATTAAGGGAGTAGGTTAATTATATACCAATGTTCGATCACGATTCTCATCCGAACACCATTCTGTTTATCAGCAGTGCTGGTCTTGGTTTTCTTCGACGGAGAGATTTCGTCGGCAGCAGTAACGTTAGTTGGTCCCCTCTTCTTTCGAGCAGGCATGATCAAAACCCGTTTTTGCGCTAAAAATATGTTGCAGAACTTTCGTCTAATTTGCAGGCAGATGAACCGCGTCAGTTCTCAACATGTCATTTTTTTAAAACAAAGATATAAATTTGTCTTAATGTTGATTTAGGTTACACTTCCAGACACTGGTAAAAGATCCTTTCGAAGCCTCGTTATTTTTCTTTGACGTTCAATCCAAAATACCGAAAAGTTCCGAATTTTATTTGGCCACATGACCAAAAAGTGCGGGAAAATCTAAGAGGCAACCAAAGGGAAATTCTTTAACTGATATTTACAATTTTCTGTCGTAATAGTATGTATCCCAATATTATATATAAATCTCTGGTAAGACCAATGATTTATAAGTGATCTACTACATGAACACTGTACATGTACGTAATTTTGTACGTCGACTTGGTAGGTAATTAAATAAAATAATCTGAACTCTTCAGGGACGGTTTACCTGGAGCACTGAGTTATCATAAAATCGCCCTGCCAAAAGAAACAAACACTTTCATTTATTTAGATTAACTTTAATACTAAAATTTTAATGAACAAAATTAACTGTACAAGAAACAAACAAGCGTAGTGTGTAAGCTTAAATGTGCCCGTAGTGGGGCCCAGCAAGCCATTTTAGGTATACGTAATTAAGCTATAGGCTATATATAGCCTAGCTTTACTTGGAATTTTCCAGTTGTGAGCTTTCGTTTATATCGTTGGAATGGTTTGACCGTTTGTAATTATTTCGACATTACAAATATAAATATAATCCTGATAATGCAAGTTTTCATAAAGACCTGCTTTGTGTATGAGGACTTTGTGAAAACTCTTCTAAAAC
Organism: Argopecten irradians; assembly: GCF_041381155.1. Classification (NCBI taxonomy): domain Eukaryota; kingdom Metazoa; phylum Mollusca; class Bivalvia; order Pectinida; family Pectinidae; genus Argopecten; species Argopecten irradians. The sequence goes on along the minus strand of NC_091142.1, from coordinate 31,130,693 downwards.
AAGCAATATAGAATCACCAAGTCTGTCATTAAATAAAAGCTTACAATATATCATCATAAGTTTAATGGGTACAACCGTATAAACAAAAATGACCCGGGGTACCTTAAACTTGGGAAAAAACCCTCATTACTCGAAAAGTAGTGTGGACCAGATATCAACATATTTTTCATAAGGTAAGTGTTACATGTTTTAGGAAATAATAGGAAGTCAATATTTACGTACCGTTTGATATACGCTGTCTTTTGTCACATATTGTCACCTGATATTCACCACAGGGACCTGAGAATTACATATGTAGTTACAGCCCATATAATATAGAGACTCGCGGAGAGTGGCGTATCACATGCAATGTCTTATTAGCAATCTCATGGAATGTAGGAAAGGGACCCGTGAGTAAATTAGGTAACAAAGACGTCTTTTTTAATGTCGTCGAACGTTATATGATATTATTTGTTTATACCCAAGGGAAAGTGGTATTGATGGCGGTGTAGTAATATTCTACAAATTTTGTTTATCAAATAGAATATCTGTCGTAGAAAACATTTATGATCTAGTATATAATATGGATAAAAAAAATGACGATATTAACGATAGATACTTAAGGATTAACTTGAATAGATTTTTTATGTTATGGAGATATAACACAAAAATCTGAGTGTACTCTAAATAAACCGCGAAGCGGTTTATGATGAGAGTACACTCAGATTTTTGTGTTATATCTCCAATAACATAAAAAATCTATTCAAATTAATCCTTATAATTCAATTTACTAAAGATAATCTCTTCAACATTTAAAATTCATTTTGGGACTCTTTTGTCTATGAAAGTATTACGCCGTCATCTCAGCCAATCAGAAGCGACGTTACAAACGGCGACGCCATTTTTTTCCTTTATGGGCTGATAAAGTAAATTTTTTAGCCAATGGAAATGCTCGTAGCAAGCAACAAAAATATGTAGATATAGCATTTTGTTATTTCCCTGTGTAACAGTGTATTTTATGAGAATGATTAAGTAAGAGATATTGATTTGTTTTTCAAATCCTACAAGATTCTTTAATTAGATATGGTGATCTAGGCAAAGTTTATATTACTAAATGCACGAACTGGTTGTAGATTTGATATGATAGCAAATGATACTTTAGCTATAAATACTAACCAACCCGCTGACTAAGTTTCTGATGATATATGCGATATTGTTGAACGTAAAATATGGATAAAACAGTTGATTCTCTCGGTAGAAAATTATTGTCATTCTGTAAAAATTCTGGTTTTAGAATAATGAAAGGATGACATCCCTGTGACCGAGAGGGAAGTTTTACATTTTTTAGTACGAATGGTACTAGCCTTTAATTATTTTCTTCAATTTCAAGGTCTTATTTCATCTGTTAAAAACATTTCTAAGTAGGCTAAATTTTGAAAATCACGAAGTATTTTTATCCAATTATTCCTAATAATTTACTGTGTTTTATAAATAGCCTAAAAGGGACAAAATATTTTTATAAGATTATGGCCATGAATGGTGATTTTATTTCACCTGGTAGAAGAAAATGGGAGTATATATTTGATGAAATTGAATTAAATTGGGACAAAATATATAACAATCCTTTCAAGGTTACTAACAACACAAAGCTACAATGGTTTCAATACAGGGTAGTTCAAAATATTTTAACAACAAACTCTTTTTTATATAAAGTAGGATTAGTTAATAATCCAATATGTAATCTCTGTAATCTTGAAAATGAGAATATTGTTCATATTTTATGGGAATGCAGGGAGACTCAGAGATTTTTGCAAATTATAGAGACACTTTTAGATGCTTTGTATATCCCATTTCAATATAATAAGCCAAGTTTTCTTTTTGGTATGTGTCTGAATGATAGACCTTCTCCAACAAATAGACTAGATAATGAAATTTTAATCATAGTAAAATTTTACATATATAAAACAAGATGTCTACATAAAGCTTTAAATCCACATGCACTTATTAATTTAATTCATGAGCATTATACTACTCAAATACATATTGCTCGCAGCAATGGTGAAACTGCACATCAGAAATGTAAAAATGAATGGAGGAAATGGGAAAAACTCGTGAAATTATAAGCACATTGATTTCCTGTATTTATTTATTTTTTTTTTTTTTTTTTGTATGAATATATACTTATACCGGTACATATTATTACATAACTGTAATATATAAGGGCAGGCATAGTCATAAGCTTGATTATTATTGATCTTTTTATTCTATTTTATCTAAGTATTCTTAAAATTCTAACACATACGTCTTAACAATTCCAAGCGAAGCTCATGTTCACCGAGCATAAATGCCATATTAATGGAAAAATATCAAAGGTTTTTTTTTGTTTTTGTTTTTTGTCTCTAGCCCAGTCTCTTTCCCCTTTATCTCTGTTCTCTTCCTTTCTTTCCCAATATATTGTTTACTACTAGTCTTTATTTCTCTTTTCCTTTTCTTGCTTCTTCTAATGTGTATGTATGTGTGTAAAGATGAGTATGTAAGTGAGGACTTTTCTCGTTTGTGAGAAAAATAGAATACATGTATGTGCGAGTAGGTGCGTGTATGTGGTGCAAGTGGTATGAATGTTGTGTGATGCCTTTATTTATACCAACAGCTCAATTATGTTTAGTTAATTAATTAGGATCATTAATATTACTAAGGAAGATTTGAAAGGACTTATGATAATGATGAGTGATTATGAAAATAAGGATGAGTTATATATGATGATGCTGATGAATGATAATGATGATATGAATGATTAGGATTATGAATGATAAGGATGATGAATGATAATGATGATGAGAGGATAATAAAAATGATGAGGATGATGATGAATGATTACAGCATTGATGATGGGTGGCCATGATGATGAGGATGAGTGAGGAAATTGATGAATTACTGTAAAAATTATGAGTAAATGTAAATGATGAAAGGATTTGATTGGTGAAAGTGAGGATGAATGGCTATGACTAATATGAGAATGATAATTTTGAGTGTGTTGATGAGGATCAATTGTGACTGATGAGGATGAACCTTTAAATGTGAATGAAAATCTGGTGAGAATGATAATGATGATAAGAAATAATGTGCATAATTAGAAGGAATATCATTATGATAAGCTATATAATTTAAAAATAATTAATTAAACTGTTTTTGTCTGTATATATTACTGCTGTTGGAAAAAATAAAACAATTACAAAAAAAAAAAACATCAATGGGGTAACAAAGACGTCTTTTTTAATGTCGTCGAACGTTATATGATATTATTTGTTTATACCCAAGGGAAAGTGGTATTGATGGCGGTGTAGTAATATTCTATCAAATTTTGTTTTATCAAATAGAATATCTGTCGTAGAAAACATTTATGATCTAGTATATAATTAGTCCGCTAAACCTGCCTATATTATTAGGCTTTTTTTATTTTTTTTGCCTAATATATAGACTATATATTAGGCAAAAAAAAATAAAAATAAAAAAGCCTAATAATATAGGCAGGTTTAGCGGACTAGTATATATAATATGGATAAAAAAATGACGATTTTTAACGATAGATACATGTAGATACATAGCATTTTGTTATTTCCCTGTGTAACAGTGTATTTTATGAGAATGATTAAGTAAGAGATATTGATTTGTTTCAAATCCTACAAGATTCTTTAATTAGATATGGTGATCTAGGCAAAGTTTATATTACTAAATGCACGAACTGGTTGTAGACTTGATATGATAGCAAATGATACTTTAGCTATAAATACTAACCAACCCGCTGACTAAGTTTCTGATGATATATGCGATATTGTTGAACGTAAAATATGGATAAAACAGTTGATTCTCTCGGTAGAAAATTATTGTCATTCTGTAAAAATTCTGGTTTTAGAATAATGAAAGGATGACATCCCTGTGACCGAGAGGGAAGTTTTACATTTTTTAGTACGAATGGTACTAGCCTTTAATTATTGATTATCTACTGGTGGAGAATAATAATTTTCATGACATACAATGTAGTTGAGTTTAAGTCTGAAAATTTAAACCTGGTTGATATTGAAACAGCGTGATTTATGTTTACCGTTGTGTTATGTTTTAACTTGTAATTTACAAAAATCTGATGAATGTCAGAGGAAAAAATCAGCATTGAAAGAAGATAAACCTTGTAAGCAAAAGTATAAAGAATACAAAAGAGCCTTGTACAATTTTAATATTGAGAAAAGTGACAGTAATCATAAAACACTTACTAATTAATCAAAAAACAAACAAACAAAAGGATCTTTAAATTTAATACATTTAGTTTATTAGTTTAACGTCCTATTTACAACCAGGGTCTTTTAAGAACGTGCCAGGTTTTTTGTTGGAGGAAAGCTGGAGGAGTACCTGGAGAAAAACCACCCACCAGCGGTCAGTGCCTGGCAACTGCCCCAACTTGGGATTCGCATTCGCGACCCATAGGTGAAGGAATTGTGATAATATGTCGAGACATTTTAATCTCTCGGCCACTTGAAATGATACAAAACACTATGTATGGCACCTAAAGGTCAAACAATAATATTCTATCCACCAAAGATAAAAGAAAAATACATACGGCAGATTTTGAGAAAAAGGGCAACATGTAAGTTCTTGGTTGTTTGGTCCTGCAAAATAATGGATAAGTATATACCGTATTATTTTATATTTCCTATTAAATTGTCCACGTTAAAAAATGATTTATAAATAAAATAAATATCCGATTCTTTATAAGGTAAGAACTGTGACCCCTAATCAATCAAACTATAAAAGACATAATGCTCAACATATTTAAACCTTTTCTATTAAATATGCTTACCTGTAGACACAGGAGTTCTAATGATATCAAAAACCAGCAATGATCCCCATGACACCACTACGAACGAGCGGTCTCCGTCGTCCGGAATACTTGTACCGGTACTGTGGAATAAGTTACTTATGACCCGGGGTCCTGGCAGACGCATACCAGTCACGCTCCGCTGTCGTGGAACTACTTACTCCTTTAGCCATTGTTACAGAAATCATGTTAGTGACATTGATAACAAGTCATACAGAGACAGTATTTGTATATAGTGTTACCGGACACATCATATATAAGGGATATCGTTCGTTCGTACTTCAACATACCACATGCAAAACACGTCAGTTTACAGTCAGTTTACACTCGCTTATAAACATTTAGTTCGTTATGCAAAAAGTTTGATTGTATATATAGAGCGTCCTTACGTGACACTGGTTGATAAATAGGACGTGAATATAGAGCGAACGGAAATAAATATTGTCTTCAATTCGTTATACATTAGTGTGTTTGTGTTTAGACTATTTTATAGATATATATTTTCAAGCATACCCATTACTGGATACGTGTAGATAGGTTAAATGGGTGAAAGAAAATTTACTAAAATGGTTAAATGGGTGAAAGAAAATTTACTAAAATTGAGTGTAAAAATTACTATGAATTCTTTGGTTTTTTTAATTGAATTCACGTCCTATTATCAGTCAGGGTCATGTAAAAAACGGCCTCCGTGTATGTTGTGTCATTGTTGTGTGAAGTGCGTGGTGCCTATTTTTGAGAGATTGTTGTATACAATGTATTTGTGCTGTGCTGTGTCTTATTGTATACTTGAGGGCGTCTTAATGAATTTGACTTATAAACACTCGTTATATAAAATCCGCAATATAAATGGGCATATTTATATATAAGATGTACTGTACATTATCAATAAAAATGAAACATGAGCAGTAAAACCTACCACTTGTGATATATAAGGGTGTGTATAAAATCTAGATACGATAGATAATTTGGTGACATCGACCAAAGTGAAATGTGTATATCTAGCATAACAATGACGTTTTGTATTTGTTGGCTTATCTTTAAATATTATTGATATTTTTGAAGTTTTTGCTCAACTAATCTTAGCCTAGTCAAATATTACAAGTACTTCCATCTCATCATGTATATGTATCGTTACTAATTGGGCAAGTAGGCATGTCTTTTTATAATTGTAGCTTCACAATATCGTATAGAAGTAAGTTTGATTACATGGTGTTTCCCGTTGATATTAATAGTACAAATTACAATACAAGAGGCCCATGGGCATTAACGGTCATTTGACTTTTAGTCACAGTATACAGTAGTGGCTAACAATTTAGGCCATACAACAGACCCCTTATTAAAGCCTCAATTTTCCGAAATATTTCATGATTTTGACATAAAAAGTACATCATATTTGTTTGTTTGTTTGGACGGCCTTCCATGTATGCTGTGGGTTGCGTGTATGTTGTGAGAGGTGCGTGCCTTGGGAGACCGCAGTATATTCATGTAGTGTCTTGTATAGTGGAACTGTTGCCCTTTTTATAGTGCTATATCACTGACGCATGCCGCCGAAGACACCAAGCAACATATCCCACCCGGTCACATTATACTGACAACGGGCGAACCAGTCGTCTCACTCCCTGAATGCTGGGCGCTAAGCAGGATCAGAAACTACCACTTTTATAGACTTTGGTGTGTCTCGGCTAGGGGACAGAACCCAGGGGCGAACGCTCTACTAAAGGCCAAAATTGAGGCGGTGCCAAGGTAAACATTAGTTAAGATAAAGTCAGTCAGGAAGATGAGAACAGCTAAGATCCTAAATTTAGTCGCCTTTACGGGAGGGCAGCAGGTGAATTCTAACGCCCTAGAAATACAAAAACAAAAGGCCCTTGGGCTTTTACGGTCACCTGATATGTTAGCTATACGTTCTTCATACAAAGTTTCATTAAGCTCAGTTCATATTTACTCGAGTTATAATTCTCACAAGATTCAATAATTATAATTGCAAAGGGCAATAACTCCGTAAGTTACGATCTAATCAGGTCGATTTTTCAAACTTGTCCGAGACTCCGAGATATTTCCAATTTTAGTCTAAATAAAGTTTCATGGATGTGAGTGCATATTTATTCAAGTTATCGTATTCACAATGTGCAATTACAATTATGAGTGCAAAGGGCAACTCCGTAACTTATCGTCAGATCAATCTGATTTTTGGACTCGTTTGAGATCTATCCAATGTTAGTCAACAAACAAAATTTCATTAAGCTCGGTTTGTATTCACTCAAGTTATCGTGTTCACAAGTTTTTACGAAGGGCAATAACTCCGTAAATTACGGTTGAATCATTCTGATTTTCTAACTCGTCCGAGATCGTTCAATATTAGTCTACAAACAAAGTTTTATAAAGCTCGGTTTATATTTACTTAAGTTATCGCGTTCACAAGGTCCAATAATAATAATTTTAAGTGCAAAGGGCAAAAACATCGTGAAATACTTTCGAATCAAGCTGATATTCGAACTCTGAGATCTTTCCAATGTTAGTCTACATACAAAGTGTCATTTAGCTCGGTTCTCGGTTTATATTTACCCAAGTTATCGCGTTCACAAGGTTCAATAGTAATTATTAGTGCAAAGGACAATAACTCTCAAATAAAGCTGAGTTTCGACCTCTTCCGAGATGTCTTCAATGTTAGTCTACATAAAAGTTTCATCAAGCTCCGTTTATATTTACTCAAGTTATCGCGTTCACAAGGAAATGTTAACGGACGACGGGCGACGTACTACGACGGACACAAGACTATCGCAATAGGCCATCATGACCTATGATCAGTGAACTATAAATCTTTTTGAGAATATAATATGTATAGATGGTAATGAATAAGAATCTGTGATAAATTGATCATTTTATTTTTATTTACTAGTTTGATAACACCTACCGTCATCATATGCTGGTGGAAGATAGCGGAGCTGAGGTTTCATGGAAGCTCCCCATGTGGGGTTCTGTAGGTTGTTACATGTGCCGTCAATCGTGCGATAGGGGGCTGTAGGGTTGCACCGAATTAAAGGCAGGTTACAATGTGGAGCGATCTGTCTCCGCCACTCCAAATTCACGGCAGGATCAGCACGAAGAAGGTGCAAGGGAGTATTTGTTCTGCAGAGTAATCGTCATAAAAAGTCAAAATCAGAATGTAAATACAACAATAAAATTGTTTGTACCCTATGAAAACCGGAAAGCTTTTTAAAATACATCTATCTAAAGAAACGCTAGGTAGTTTGAAATGATGGGATCATTATGCAATATCTTGTTATATATATACAAGTGACTTTTAGAGCAGGTTGTTAAATATCTTACAGACGGGCCAGTTCCTTGGAGGCTCTGACAGTGATGTAGCTTTTATCATTCATGTTTGCAACAACTGCAGTATCTCCTGATGGAAGAATATGGGTGTGGTGCATTCGGCTTGGTGGCCCAATCATACTACCCCCTGAAATAAAGACAAAATCACAAGGTATAAAACCGTATATCATACTTTTGTTTGTTAGTTAGATTAATTAACGTCCTATTAACAGCCAGGGTCATGTAAGGACGGCCTCTCATGTATGCTGTGTGTTGCGTGCATTTGTACGAGGTGCGTGTTTTAGGAGATAGCGGTATATTCGTGTTGTGTATTCTTGTATTGTGGAACTGTTACCCTTTTTTCAGTACTATATCACTGAAGACACCAAGTAACACACCCCACCCGGTTTCACTATACTGACAACGGGCGGACCAGTCGTCCCAGGAGCAGAAACTACCACTTTTATAGACTGTACAAGGTTTCTAAACATACGAAACTTTCGAATGTTGAATTAGATGTTTCAAGGCGTCAAACCTCCTGAAATATACTAGGCCATAAGAGGTATGAATTTACATCGAAAATAATACGTCGATTTCGAGAAATGAAAACGATAAAGATGAAGTACGATTTACGTCCTATTTTGACGCAATTTTCGCATTAGCATGATATACCCAGGTATACCTGCAAAAGGACAGAAAAATACAACGAAAACATTATTGTATTAAATGAGACAGTAACTTACGTTTACATTTAATATTTTAAAATGACATTATGGATGTAAATATCGTACAACGTCAAAGTTTCATACCTGGAGAGTGATGTTGTCTCTCTAGTTGTTTCATCTGTTGAAGTTCCATCACTGCAATATTCACAGAGCGTGCAATCAAACTAGGCAAGGCAGCATAGTTAGTGATACGCCCATGTGTCAAATTCAGCAAATAGACTGACAGACAAAGTGCTAGCATAACACTCAAAAAGCTCGTCCTGCATCCAGACGCCATTTTGAATCTGAAAAAATATAATATAGTTGTTTGCAAGGTGATTGAAAGTTTGCTTTATATATATGAAATGTCATTTCAAAATCCCCAATAAAACAATACTATTCACACCCAATGTCGGGTTTCTGGAGCTCAACATTTCACCTTTGTGGATCCCGACACATGTCATTCACACAGCAGAGGATGCTTTCTCTCTCGGTGGGACTATATTCCTGGGACTTTAATTAGTGTATATGTTGATGAAATATTTGTTTAATCATTTTCGAACCTTGATTATCGTTTTACATTATTCTGAATTTTCTTTTTTTGCTTTAATTTTATACCTTTTGTTACTTACACGAACCTTTATTATTTTTGAGTGATTAAGGTTTGGTTTACTACAGTTACGTCCTATTAACAGCCAGGGCTATGTAAGGACGGCCTCTCGTGTATAACGTCCTATTAACAGCCAGGGCTATGTAAGGACGGCCTCTCGTGTATAACGTCCTATTAACAGCCAGGGCTATATAAGGACGGCCTCTCGTGTATAACGTCCTATTAACAGCCAGGGCTATATAAGGACGGCCTCTCGTGTATAACGTCCTATTAACAGCCAGGGCTATATAAGGACGGCCTCTCGTGTATAACGTCCTATTAACAGCCAGGGCTATGTAAGGACGGCCTCTCGTGTATAACGTCCTATTAACAGCCAGGGCTATATAAGGACGGCCTCTCGTGTATAACGTCCTATTAACAGCCAGGGCTATATAAGGACGGCCTCTCGTGTATAACGTCCTATTAACAGCCAGGGTTATGTAAGGACGGCCTCCTATGTATGCAGTGTATTGTGTGGTGTGTGTGTTGGGATACTGCGGTGTATTAGTGTGGTGTTTTCATCTAAAGTTGAACCAGTCTATTTTTAGGTCATCTAAACAGAAGGGTCAGGATGACCTATAATCTTTATGCTTCGTCAGTCGTCGTGTACCGTCAGCCGTGCGTAAGCTTTTCAGATTTTGAACTTCTTCTCCAGTTCTTGCAGTGCCATTTCGCTGAAACTTGCCTGAAAAAATAATGACACAGTCCAGACCAAGTGTTGTTATTTTTCGGATCGATCCGATATCGAAAATGGCCGCCACTGGCGCCATCTTGAAAACACATTTTGAAGTTCTTTTCAAGTTCTACCTGTGCGATTTGGCCAAGGTTCGACAAACATGCTTGTCCGATTGTCCAAGTAAACGTCGTCATCAGACAAATTATGTACAGAAAATTGAAATGAACACTTGTCTGGACGGACAAATAGAAAAATATTGTGAAATTTTTCAAAAATTCAACATTTATAACAAGTATCAATAAAAAAATGTCAAACTTTTAAATCTGTCATGTTACCGATCGCGAAAGTCTGTTGGTTTCACGTGGTCACTCAAAAGCGTCACCATTACGAACATACATTTAAATGAAAGTAGAAAGGAGAGGCGAACAGCTGTGATGTTGCTTGAAAAATTTTGGTTTTCAATCGGCGCAAATGCTAATGAAAAAAACGGACACGTCGGAGAAAGACAAAATTAGAAAGAGAAAATATGAACAGGAAAAGAGATAAAGAAATTAATTCCAGCATGGAAGGAAAAGTTTAATAACCAAATTGATGTTGAGGAGATGGACTCTGAAGACACATGTTTTGTGTCATTTGTATGAAATACTCGTTACTTACCTACAAATCATCGTCTACGTTTAATGGAACAAAGAAATTCAGACTCGATACAATTACATCACATTTCAAGAGTAAAAATAGCAAATTAAGTGTCATGAAAGAGAAAACATTGAACGCAAATTAGAACACAAGCAATCTGCATTTTGCCGGAAACAATTAAACGACAAGACACTAGACGAACAAATCAAAGGTCTCATGACAACGTCATACAGTGTGTAAAAACGTGTGGCCATTTACTCATTATTCTGTTGCATTTGAGTAACAACAGATCAATGGCCTCGACATGGGTGGATTAATTTACAGGAGTGATTACAGATGATTTAATATAGATATTTATAAAAAATATGGAAATATCTATATTATAAAATGTCCACTTTCCTGAACAGATAACTGTTTTTTATCAATTATCTAACTGATGAAATAATTAAAACTAATTCATGATGTTAAAGAGGTCATTTACTCAGGGTTCATTTAATGTACAGGCGGTCACACTAAAGTACTTTCATGCTCGAAAAAAGTGGCGAATGTGTTTACGGATGGGTGACATGAAAGTTGTGCGCGTATTAATTACCTGCTCACTGTTCATTTTCAATCAAAATATCTCAAAAATTCAACGCTGTTAATTTCTATTAAACCTCACGCGTACGGCCTTTTGTAGATTCATGCATGCTTGCTAAACAGCACTCAAAATCTTGTATCAAAATATGCGATAATTCAATCACAATTCAGAATATTCTTCGGAGCTCAAATCATCGTTCCATACCGTAGTCAGGTTCGATAACTCATCTAAACCAAATGTTTTATTTACTGTTATGTTTGGGAATAAGAATTCCAAGAATAATGATTTGAGTAGAGTTGGTTACCTAGGTCTAATATATTTTTTCGAAATCATTATGGAGGGATTATAATCTTAACCACAAATTGTCAGGGGTTAGGTGATTAACTAAAAAGGAAGGATGTTTTCTCTTATTTAAGGGGAAAAAATTACAATATTTACTGTTTGCAAGACATTTACTTCACAGAAGAAATGGAAAATTTAATACAAACTTTCTTTCTTCTTTTACTCTTTCGGAGAATTTTGTGAGAGACATGGTAATGTTACAAATTATCTTCAGTTTCATTGACTATTGAAAAGTATTAAAAATTACCTTAAAAACCATCATATTCTAAACAGTGTTTTACCATACCCAATTATACCTACAGATCTTGGAATTATTTTGAAAAAGAAGAAAGGTTCTCAGGACTTTTATAAAGTAGTTATTACATCTATACAGAAAAACACCAGTATATCTGCTCAGAGTAAGTGGGGAACTATATCTGACTTAAATAATGACACATGGAAAAAAAAATCTCTTCCATTCAAGGTAACTCTCAATACTAAATTTCAATGATTACAATATCGAATAAACCATCCCATTTTATCAACTAACTCTTTTATTTGCAAGATTGGTCTCACAAATAACCCACATTGTACTTTTTGCCTTATAAAAAGGGAGACAATTATCCATATTTTATGGGATTGTAATGAGGTTCAAAATTTTCTGACAAGCTTTGAAACTTTATTAGAAGTTCTTTTTATTCCCTTTGCCGTAAATAAACAAGCAATGATAAATCGGCTTGAACATACAGGTCTATATAACAGAATTGACAATGAAATTATTCTTATTAAATACTACATATATAAAACCAGATGCTTACATGGTTCATTAAATGTTATGGTTTCGGTTAATTTGATTCAAGATTACTATAAAGTACAGAGACACATCGCTTACAGTAAAGGGGAGTATTTTTACGGAAAATTTGTTAACGAATGGAAAAAAGTGGATAAAACTTTCATGCTACACACTAAAATTACATACATCATTAATATCAGTTAAGCTCTTCTATTTGTGTAAGTAATGAGCCATAAGATCTGAAAGTCTGACCTCTCTCCCCTCCTCTTTCTTTCTCTCTCTCTTTCTTCCCCCTGTCTCTCTCTCATTGTGTGTGTCTTTTATATGTGTGTGTGTGTTTGTGTCTTGTACGTGTGTGTCTCAAGTATGTCCACTTGTCAGTGTTTTGGAAGTATGTTTCGATGTGTGAGAGATTTAGTTTTTTATTTGATTATCTTTAAAAAGTATGATAATGATTAGGGCATGCTAATAATTTGTTTGTTTGTTTGATTAATTAACGTCCTATTAACAGCTATGGTCATGTAAGGACGGCCTCCCGTGTATGCGGTGTGTTGCGTGTATGTTGTGCGAGGTGCGTGTTTTGGGAGATTGCGGTATATTACTGTTGTGTCTTCTTTTATAGTGGAACTATTGCCCTTTTTATAGTGCTATATCACTGAAGCATGCCGCCGAAGACACCAAGCAACACACCTCACCCGGTCACATTATACTGACAACGGGCGAACCAGTCGTCCCATTCCCTTAATGCTTAGCGCCAAGCAGCAGCAGAAACTACCACTTTTTAGGTCACCTGAGACGAAGTCTCAAGTGACCTATTCTAATCGCCTTTTTTCCGTCGTCGTGCGTCGTGTGTTCGTAAACAATTTACATTTTCGACTTCTTCTCAAAAACCGCTGAAGCAATTTCAATGAAATTTTGCACAAACCTTCTAAGGCATATGGTCAATCAAAATTGTCAATTATATGACCCCCCCACCCCCCAGGGGGCTATGGGAGGGGCCAAAAGGGGTAAAATTGACTAAAATTTCAAAAATCTTCTTCTCCACTCACAGATGTGGTAGAATCAAATACTCTTCATAAATAGAAAGGTCTCAAGGCCCTCTACAAAAATTGTGAATTATATGACCCTGGGGTCTCAGGTTTTCCCCTGGGGAGGGGGTTAAATTTACTATAGTTTATATAGTTTTGGAGCATTACTTGGTCATTTATAATAGAAAATTAGTCAAATGTTGTCAGAATTATCCCTATGAAATGGCCATTGAATTCTAGTAACAAATTTTCCATGACTGACTCCCAGGGGCCTTAGGGGTGGGTCCAAAAGGGGTCAAATAGGCTAAAAAATTTTGAATTTCATGGCCCTGGGATCTAAAATTCTGGAACTGGTAGAATCAAATACTCTTCATAGATGGAAAGGTCTTAAGGTCCTTTACAAAAATTGTGAATTATATGACCCTGGGGTCTCATGTTTCCCCCTGGGGAGGGGGTCAAGTTTACTATAGTTTATATAGGAAAAACACATTTATGAATATTTTTTGCTTATTTTTCATAGGAATTTAGTCAAACTGGGTTAGAATGTTTAGCCTGAGATAGCATTTTATCGTCATATCCATATTGGTCCTGGCTGACCCCCAGGGGCCTTAGGGGTGGGGCCAAAAAAAGGGTCAAATAGGCTAAAACTTCAAAAATATTCTTCTGAATTCGCAGATTTGATGGAACCTGATACTCTTCATAGCTTGGAAGGTCTTAAGGCCCTCTACAAAAATTGTGAATTTCATGGCCCTGGGATCTCAGATTTTCCCCTGGGTAGGGCGTCAAGTTTACTATAGTTTATATAGGAAAAACACATTTATGAATATTTTTTGCTTATTTTCCATAGGAAATTAGTCAAACTGGGTTAGAATGTTTAGCCTGAGATAGCATTTTATCGTCATATCCATATTGGTCCTGGCCGACCCCCAGGGGGTTAGGGGCGGGGCCAAAAAGGGTCAAATAAGGCTAAAACTTCAAAAATCTTCTTCTGAATTCACAGATTTGATGGAACCTGATACTCTTCATAGATTGGAAGGTCTTAAGGCCCTTTACAAAAATTGTGAATTTCATGGCCCTGGGATCTCAGATTTTCCCCTGGGTAGGGCGTCAAGTTTACTATAGTTTATTTTTTTTATTTTTTTGGGTATATTGGAAAAACACTTTATGAACATTATTTGCTTTGTTTTCATAGGAAATTAGTCAAACTGGGTTAGAATTATTAGCCTGAAATAGCATTTTAACACCAAATCCATATTTGTCCTGGCCTTGCCGACCCCCAGGGGCCAGAGGGATGGGGCCAAAAGGGGTGAAATAGGCTAAAACTTCAAAAATCTTATTCTGAATTCACAGATTTGATGGAACCAAATAATCTTCATAGATTAAAAAGTGAAATTTATAAAATCACTGACATTAATGACTGACTTCTTGTTTGGTTTTGTTGTTTAACATTGCCAAAGAAAATTGGAATTTTAAGCATTAGGTTTGGTAAAATAATACACTATCAAATTGAAAAACAAAAAATCAAAATTCTAAAAGGTTCAACTTTAAAGTTTATTCTAATTCGTAAATACTTTTTACAGATTTGAACCAACTTTGCAATGCTTTTCTGTAGCAGCACACAGGTGACCGTCAAGGCCTCTTGGGCCTCTTGTATAGACTTTGGTGTGTCTCGGCCAGGGGACAGAACCCAGCCTTCCTCACAGGGTCGAACGCTCAACTCAAGGACAAAAGTGAGGCGGTGCCAAGGGAGGCATTAGGAAAGATAAAGTCAGATAGGAAGAAGAGAAAAATAAGATCCTAAATTTAGTCGCCTTTCACGATCATGCAATAGGGGCAGCAGGTACAATTCTAACGCCCTGCCTGCAGGGCTAATGATACTTTATATTGAAATGTAATGTTATGGTAGTATGCTTGTAGAGTGATAGAGAATTGATAAGGATGAATAATGTAATTGTGTTGATGATAAGTATAGAAATGATACAGTGATTTTATAATGAATGATGATGTGTTTGTTGACCGTTGATGAGGATGATAACTTTATTGATATCATATTGAACGATGATGTATGTGTATATATTGATTGATGCTACAATGTATAAGGATGATGATTCAGGATGAAAATATTATATTCATGTCATGTTGAAAGCGGATGTGAGTGGGTCGATTGAGTATGATTGTCTTGGACGAGTTAATAATATATTGGTATGCTTAATTAATGACGATGTGAGTATGAATGATGATCATTGATGAGGCTGAGGGATGTGAATGTGATGGTCAATTTTTGAGGATGATTATACTACATGAAGATGGCAATATATTAAAATTATGCTGAATATGTTGTGAGTAGAGGAATATGGTGTGAGTGAATTAACCATGTATCTATATATGTAAAATATTTGAAAATAAAAAATATGTATGAAAAAAATAATAATTCTTCAATCATTTGTGAAAATTAATTTAGGAAATTGTTAATATAACTTTCAACATCCTGTTAAAATGTCATTTTTATATTGAATACGATATATTATGTACAGACGATTGGAAAATGCTGTCTTCTACATCGTATTCAATTTCAGATTTGCAATGCAGATTTGTTTTGATATTTTAACCAATCAACACTGAAAAGGTTGCAGCAGATAAAATTCATATCGGTGCTCATAGATGGAGCCACATATACCTCTATTACTGAAAATGAGTTATTATATTTGAGATGTGTAGATGATCGAGAACCAGTGAACAAATATGTAAGCAACGAAAGTTTAGAACATGCACATGCAATTCTACCAACTATCAAACATACGTGTCAGAGACTAGTTTTTGAACTGGAAAAAGCAATCTTGGCAAGCCCATTGATGTGGCTGCAAAAATCAAAGATGTTGTAGATCAGTTGATTGTGATACATTGCGTAGCTTGCTAGTAGGTTGGAGTTGGATGTTTCAACCGCTATAAATGATAATCAAAATCAAATTATGAAACAGATTCAGGACATATTCCAAACATTATTAATACTAGCCAAAAGCACTCGTGGAACTAAATGAAATTGCTGAAACACTGGACGGAAAGGTTCTCAAGCCAGAGGCTGCATAACTTCTGGTGGGGTAGAGGTGGCGGCCAAAGGAGGCGATAATCCCTGGGACTTAAGGGATTAGTTACTTAGGGTTATCTGAACTAAAGTCTGAGTGACTCATATGCATTCTCTTTTGATTATAAAAGCATGGTAATTGAATTGTGAAAGACGCATATTTTATAACACTGACAAGCAAAATTAATCCTGAGAATTTTGAAAGTAACGCACATTGTTTACTTTTTATGGCGATGATTCAACATCTGTTTGAAATCAAAGCTCTGTATCAAAACAATTGACTGAATGTAACATCCCTAATGTATTTTCTTATCTGTATTTTGGGTTTATAATTTGCTGTTAGTCAACACAGGAAATGTATTAATAACTCGTAAAACAGTCAGTCTTTAAAGAGTTGAATATGGCTTTTAAAGAATATGATAAAAACGAGTGAGAGAACAAAGTAGTATAAATGATGCCTACAACCTTCATTGAAGCACATGTAATAGTGTGACCGTGTTAAAATTGTCATACAAATAACAAATGAATTCATAATGATGAATTTTCATTTCAATCTAAATTTTAAGTACATACATAATTTAATAGACTATACTCCATTAAAGATGCTCCACTGCTGACAAATGGTATTTTTTCACTATCAAAAACAAGAGAAGACGATTAAGTATTTTTTCTCCAGTTACAAAAATTACTTACTTTACACCATTACCACCATTGAAAAGTTAGAGCTTCTTATTTTACTTCAAGTTCAAAATATGAAAAAATAATTAATTGCATCCCGAAAAAAATCCGTGGCACTATATTCTATATTGAATGAAGTAATGATTGCGCATGCACCTAAGACGCAATATTTTTTTTATGATATATTTTGTGTTAATTAGACATATATATAAACGATAAAACCCCAAATATTGTTCAAGTGATGAGTATCATTTATGCTCTGTCGGCGGTGGGGCATCTTTAAATAAAGCAAATAGGAAATGACCGTACTTTAAATTGGGAAACAAGTTGTGTTTAGATTATTTAAACGTTTGTTGACCCCTGCTGGCTGAAACTTGACTGAAATGATCCTGACATGGTCCCGACAAATGTTGTTATTTTTCGGGTCGATAAAAGGCGACTGAATTTAGGATCTTATTTTTTCTCTTCTTCTTTATTGAGGTTGTTTTCTCAATCTGATTAAAATGCAGATTCTTATTATCACTACGTTTGATAAAGAGGATCTGAGAAAATCCCGTTAGGGGTCATGTCCAGGTGACCTTTGCAAATGGCCAATCAAATTGCTACTTGCAAAATTTTGACAGTGAATTTCAGGGACGAAATAGTTTGAAAATACTGTCAGAATTATTTTGGTTTAAGTAGTCATCTCGCCCAAAGTGCACAATACAGCTGATTGTATCGGTACACTGGGACGAAATATCGTTTTCAAAGGATGTGACAAGATGTAGAAAATATATCTTATATGAAGACCACGTGGTATAAAGGTCATTTGGACGTGACCCCCTATGGGATATTGTCAGATCCTTTATATAACGGAGTGGTTATAAGGATCTGTATTTCAATCAGATTGTTGTTTTCTTATACCTCCCTTGGCACCGCCTCACTTTTGGCCTTTGGGTTTAGCGTTCACCCCTGGGTTTCAGTGTCCCCGAGACACATCAAAGTCTATAATAGTGGTAGTTTCTGCTCTTTTTTCCGTTTCCTACGATAAGTTTACGTTTTGAATTATCAATGTTAATGTTGAAATGCTGAAAAAAAATGAGTATTATATTTATTGGTAAAAACAAGAAACACACGTTAGACGTAATATAAAGTATTTGATATCTATTCCAATTAATATGAAATAATTTCATAATTATTTCGTATCTAAATAAGGCATATCTATAACATTTTACCTCCGAAACAATTGTCAATATAGTAAACTGTTACAGTTCAGTGACCAAGATATTAACTAATTCGAAGACTACAACTGTAAGCGTTTCTTTTTATTTAAAGAAACCCCACCGCTGACAAATGTTATTTCCCTTTATAAACAAACAGCAGGAGATGATTGAGTATTTTTTCTTCAGTTACCTACTTTACACCATGACCACTATTGAAAAGTTTGAGCTTCTAATTTTACGTCAAGATAAAAATATTATAATTAATCAATTGCATCCCGAAACAATTCCATGGCATTATGTGCTATATAAAATTAGAGCTTAAAACAAATGTTGCTTACGTCATCGCCTTTAAGATCATCCAATAGCGGCAGCAGGTACACTACTTATGCTGTACCTGCAGTGCGAATATATCGCTTCAGAAATTAATATTACAATTATGGTATCAAGATAAAGTTTTCGAAAGAAAAGTGATACAAATTGTTTTTAAAGATAACAGAATGCATCACTTTTTGTTTATTGAATTATATGAATTATAATTTGGCCCTGCAGATAGGGTTTTTTTTTTTTTTTATAATTATCTTTTTTTTCGTGATTTTCATTCAGTAAATCAATTAAATATACAAATACACTCAATAGACTCTCAAACACATACATACTTACGTAAAAAACATACACTCATATATTTAACACATGCATATACATTCACATACATACAAATACAAAACTTAAATTTCTAGTACATACGTAGAAAAAATTATACGAATTAGGAGTTTGGAGATGAGGGGAAAAATTATATTGTACTGAATATTAAGGAAAGGAATCAAAGACAGGATTAGAAGAAAAAGAAAAAGTGATAGAGTTATAAAGAAAGAAAAAGGAAAATGAAAAGAAAGAAAAAAGAAAAAAAAAGTTAAGAGTCTAGGTAGGATGGAGACGGAGGAACAATTATAACTGTATAAAAAATCTTTAATCAAAAAAAAAAAAAAAAAAAAAAAAAAAGCTATTTCGGCTTTGTGCAGGGAAAGGGGAAGGGGGGGGGGGGGGATAAAATGAAATAAAATAAACAAATTATAAATATGGATTTAAAAAGTTTAATAAAGTAAATGTGTGACAAAGTGCAATTATAACTTGATTAGTTTTTCCCATTTTCTCCATTCATTTTCAAATTTAAGTTTTACTTTTTCATCTTTACTATTTGAAATATATTTTTGAATTGTATAATGGTCTTTAATTGTGTTGATAAGAGCGTTGATGCTTAATGAGTTGTGTAAACATCTCATTCTGTAAATGTATTGCTTTATAATTATGATAATTTCATTGTCCACTCTATTACTATGGAGATAATTTTCATGCAAGAGTCCAAAAAGAAAGGATTTTTTATTAACAGAAAAGGGAATTAAGAGAGCTTGTAATAATGTGTCAAAACTTTCAAGTAATCCTTGCACTTCGTCACACTCCCATAACAAGTGTGTAATAGTTTCAGGCTCAGTATTGCAGAGTACACAAAGAGGGGAGATAACTACTCTGATTTTAAACAAAAATGAATTTGTTGCCAAAATATAATGGATTAATCTATATTGGAACCACTGTAGTTTAGCATTTGTTGTAACATTAAATGGAATTTTATATATTTTACACCAAGTTTCATGATCTATATTGTTAAAAATTGCATTCCATTTTCTAGGACCGGACGGTATTATATCGGACTTGTTTAAAAAGTTATAAAACAGTTTTGATCCTTTTCTATCTTTGAGAAAGAGTTGCAGATTAATAGGCATATATGGATAATGAATTTGTTTTCTTTGTAAATCATATGAAGAAATTAGTTTTTTGGTAGCTGAAACAAGACCTTGGTACTGTAAAAAATTTGTGTTAACTTGGTAAATCTGAATAAATTCTTGATATGTGTAAAATAAACTTCCTTCTACACTCTTAACAATGTCATTTATGATACACACACCTTTCTGATAATAGTTTTTATAGAAGATTATCTTCCTATCCACCTTAATATCACTGTTATACCAAATAGGAGCCATCAAAATGTTTTCCTGACAGATTTTCTCGTTATATTTTGAGCTTAACATATACCACGATTTAAAAACATCACTCCAGAATTTATTTTTACATTTATTTTCACACATCTTTATATATTCCGAACCACAATTTGAAAGAAGATCAATATTGATAAAAGTTTTTAGAATTGTCTGCCATTTCTCTTTAGTCTGATAAAGTCTTCTTACCCATGTAAGTTTAAGAGAATTTATAAAAGCTATGGTATTTATCATTTTCAATCCTCCATTTGCATAATTTTGTGTGGTTGTCTCCCTTTTAATTTTGTCAGGTTTCCCATTCCATAAATAGTCAAATAATACTGAATTAAGTTTGCTTATAAATTTATTATCTGGATTGGGAAGAGATATAAAAAGATGATTGAATTGTGAGATAAGTAGGGATTTAATAATGTGAATTTTTCCTATAGGTGTTAAAGATCTTCTTTTCCATACTTTTAACAAAGATTTTAGTCTGATTAGTTTTTTGTCAAAGTTAAGTTTTGGCATTTCATGGAGATTTACACTAAAAACAATACCTAGCAATTCGAATTTTTCCTTCCCCCACTGTAATTTAAGTTCTGGTAAAAAAGAGTCTTCACTATATTTCTTGCTACCAATCCAAATCACTTGCGTTTTATCAACATTCATTTTAAGTCCAGAAATTTTTGCAAATCTATTAAGTTCCATAATTGATTCTTTTAGAGATTTCTCCGAACCGTCGAGTATAAGTGAAGTATCATCTGCATACTGAGATAACAAAATAGGACAATTTTCAACATTTACTCCTTTTATATCTTTATTATTTCGCAGTTTTATAGCTAGAATTTCAGCACAAAGAATAAACAAATATGGTGCGATAGGATCCCCCTGACGGCAGCCCCTCCCAATACCAAAGAAAGAAGAGATATTTCCACCCTGATTAATAGCAGATTGTACATTACAATGTAGAGTTTTAAACCAGTTTATAATACTATTTCCGAAACCAAATAAAAGAAGAACTTTTTCTATAAATAGCCACGACACCGAATCAAAGGCCTTCTCAAAATCAATCATCAAAAGCATGCCTGGTATGTCATTTTCCTCAGTATAATGCATAATATCATATATTAATCTAGTATTTACTCCAATATAACGCCCAGAAATAAAACCAGTTTGATCATCACTTATTAATTTATTAAGAACGGTTTTTATTCTATTAGCAATAGTACCAGATGCAATCTTATAAACAATGTTTAAAAGTGATATAGGTCTCCAATTTTTAATGAAATGCCTAGGTTTATCTGCTTTTGGTATGCAAGTTATAATTCCTTGTCTCTGTGTGATAGAAAGTTGCCCTGAACGGTAGCCAAAATTTATTGATCTTACAATAAAATCCCCCAATTTTCCCCAGAAACATTTAAAAAATTCTGTAGTAAATCCATCTGATCCTGGACTTTTATTATTTTTCATAAATTTTAAAGTTTGTCCTGCCTCTTGATATGAGATTTCCCCTTCCAAATGATCAGATTCTTCTTGAGATAACTTAGGCATTTCATTATAATTAAGATAGTTTGATAAATTCATATTTTGTATATTATCTTCTAGATCTGTATTTTCCGGAACACCATAGAGAGTTTTATAAAATGAACATACTTCCTCCAAAATATCTTCTTGTTTTGTTAATACCTTGTTACTTGGAGTCTGCAGTTTTGGTATTATTTTTGAGGTATAGTTTCTATTTTCCAAACTGAAAAAATAACTAGTTGGTTTTTCCCCTTCTTCTGCCCATTTTACTCTTGATCTTATAATACTACCTTTTATCTTATGTGATCTTATCCTCTCTAAATCCTTTTTCTTATCATTTAATTCATCTAAATTAGTGTTTTCCTGTGCCTCAAGTTTTTGTATCTCTTTCTTTAGATTATCTTCTCTACAGTTTTCTTGTTTTTTCTTATATGATGCATATGAAATTGTACATCCTCGGATTTCCATGAGCAAGGTTTCTAAAAATAGTTGATCATCAATAGAAAATTGAATCTCGGAATTAGCAATGTTTTCAATATTATTTAAAAGATAAACTGGTAAACAGTATTGCTTTTTCACTTTGCTAATGCAATTATTAACTAAATGCAGATAATCTTGGTCATACAGAAGAGAATTATTAATTTTCCAAGTACCTTTACCCCTTTTGAATTCATTTATTGTAAGAGATATATTTGGAAATGAATGATCTGATCTATACCCAGAATCTATGCCTGACTGGTCAATACTTGGCAGTAAACTCTCTGAAACAATGAAAAAATCAAGACGTGCTTGTTTCACTGGATTTTTTTTCCTCCAAGTATATCTCCTAACATTTTCGTGTTGTTCTCTAAAGACATCTATAAGACCAAAGTTTTCTATTATATCTAATACTTTTTCCCTGGCTTTTGGATTATTTATATTCTTGTATGTATTATCATAATCAAGAGTTGGATTTAAAACAAGGTTAAAGTCGCCACAAACAATAACATGATTATGGCCAAAGTCTTCAATAACATCGGAGATTTTTGAATAGAAGTCTGGACTATCCTGATTAGGACCATAAATATTAATAAGTGCAATATGTGCAGAATCGATTTCTATGTCTAAAGCTAAAAAATTTCCAGATAAATCTTTCTTCTCCTTGTGAACTTTAAACTCAAAGTTACTACTGAAAAGAATTGCTACTCCACGCGCATTCCCACGAAAAGACGAAAAATACGATTCGTAACCCCATTCATTCCTAATAATTTCTTCATTGTCCGCAGTAAAATGTGTATCTTGTAGACAAAAGATATGCTTATTCGTGTCTCTAAGATAAGAAAATACATCTTTACGTTTTATTCTATTCGAAAGACCTTGCACATTAGCCGAGACTAGCCTCACACCTTCCACTTTGACTTTCTTATGAAATACTTAAGTTCCACCGTTTCCAGCCTAAAAGAGTAGGGAGATGAAAGATTACAGAAAGAGGAAAGAAATACAAAAAGAGAGTTTAAAAACATTATCAAATTGGGCGACATCAAAGACTACTACCTGACATACATGTACGACAGATTCTTCCAAAAAAACCCACGGACACACCATGGCCATCTGACCATGTTTCACTCACACCGCAAAGATGAATTATGATATCAGTGTCAACCAGACGCCTTCATAACACAATGTTTCTTGACTACAAGCCTCAAGCGCTGAGCCGACAAAGACTAGGCTTAATAATTCTCTGATCCGGTTTTAAAATATTTCCGGATATGATGGTCACATTCACCAATATAGCACAGTAAACAACTCAAATAACTTAATAAGACTAATACGATTCTCGAAAATTATACACAAATAGTTTAATTAGAGGAGATTAATCTCTTATAGTATTACGAAAAAAATGAAGGAGTAGTGTACTGACAATATATAAAATATGACAGATATCTATTATATTACGGATTTCAAAAAGAATCCAATTTTTACAGTACTGAAAAAAAAAAAAAAAGCAACCACTGAAATCCTGATGTTATTCTTAACGATTATATATATATAAAAACACATACGAATGCATTTTAATCCGGTTAAAATTTTAGCACTTCATCTTCAATGACTCTGAGAATAACCACTTTGTATTACAATGTACAATGTACAGTTATAACAGAAAAGGAATTACCCTGATAAGCGCATATCAATGATATATGATCATAAACATACATATACGTTTGTATATATTAGATAAGAAAAAAAGTTTCTGATATGAATGAGAAAGATAACTAGCAAGTTTAAAAAATCACAATACCATAATACGTACATGTACATGTAGGTTCAGATAAGTAAATAGATAATTTACATGTAAATTGTATATTCACTTACCGCATATTTATGGAAACTTTTCATCCATCCTTTGTTTATATAATCCGTACGAATCATACAATCACACCACTTATACACAATATTGAACACAAAAGGAAACAACAATATATACACAGCAGTTAATACACAGGTTGGTGGCACATCGATGTGCCTTATGTCCTTACCAACCGTTCTAGTGTCAGTGCATACAATGAACATATCAATGTACATATATAACTACCATCTTCGAAAATTTTCGTCATCCATAAGATACCTAGACTCTAACGGCGTGTCAATAAAGAGTCTCCGTTTCTTTCCATTCGTCAGAATCGCGAAAAGTTTTCCGTCCACACTGTAAGTGTTTTTAACAGACTCCAACTTAAAAGCGTCCTTCAAAACACGTTGATTATCGCGCGTAAGGTCCTCCACAATGACATATCCTGTGTCTCTAAGTTTTCTGCGCGCGCGTATGATCTCGTGCTTCTTCCTCCTTGTGGTAAATTTCACGATGACGTTCCTCGGTTTCGCGCGATTAAAACCTCCAAGTCTATGGGCTATGTTAATTTCCTCCTTCTTGAGCGGAACACTGAGTTTATCTGTCACAAAGTCCACAATTTTTTCGACACATTCCTCTACCGTCTCCTTCTCGGACGTATCTTCTAGACCCATGATCCGGAGAGAATCCTTCCTCCCGTGTTGTTCCAGGTCGTTCAGTTTGGTTTCCGTACGGTTTCTGGCTGCATGTAATCTTGCAATTTCTTCTTCCAAGCTTTCAACCGTCCTCCGTAGATCGCCATTGTCCGACTCGAGGGCTACGATCCTTCTCTCTAGACGATCAGTGATTTCCTGATTCTCGGCACATATGTCAGCTTTCAGCTTGGAAATCGTCTTGTCGAGATACTCCCGAGTTAACATAGAAGAGAGAAGTTCATCTAGTCGATCTTCCAATGTCTTTCTATCCTTTCCCTCAGTTCCAAAACTACTTAGCCTTCGATCTTTACTTGCTGCACTCCCTCTAGCCGGCATGATTAAGCTAACAAAGCGTACTAGTCCAACACAGAATGTATAGAGAGATATAGTGGCCAGGTGTACGTGTAGGTACCAATATAGCTACATGTATGTCGTGAGTAGTAGTCACAGTGGTGATTTCATTCCATGTTCCAGAATCAAATCGGTTCAAATCACATTTTCAGATATACAATTTCCAGAAAAAGTCCCATATTCTTACTGTCCTTTCTATCAAAAACGATAGGACCAAAAGTCTGTTCATAAAACCATCTAGAAATAGGTGAAATGAGTGTTTTTTTGCAGAGCAAAAAATACCCGACTGAACAGTAACCACGTGACGTCTTGATTAGTATATTTCTTTTAATGTATACCGAATATACAGTGCTATTTGCAGAAACATCCGATCAATTACAGCAAATATTAGATGCTCTGAAGCCTTTCAATAATAAGCATAGTCAAGTGCATGGAATTAATCAGGATCTATATGCAGATTATAAATGAGAAGTGCATTAATATTTTGGTTTCCTGATGAAACCATTTTTCAAATCAAATTTCAATTGTATTGGGAAATCAAACAGGTTTCTGGAACACTGCTTATTTTACTTTAACATAATTTTTTTGTATCACAAAGGTGTTCTCCAGGGCTACATTCTGTAACAACTTTCATTTCTTCTGACCATAGATCGTTGATATTGATGGTTTTATAACACTGTTTCTTGGGGATGCTCTACTGAAACAGTTATTATCTTAATGGGATCGTCCAGATCATACACACAACACCATGTTGATTCCATTTAGATTTATTTACATATTTTTACTACACTTATACAACATCCTTGTACATATTGTTTAACAGGAAACATTTTCCTTTTGTCTCTCTATTTCTTGGTTCATTCTTTTTGAGTTCTACCCCTCAACTATCTCGGTCTCTCTGTCCATTTTTAACCATCAACGTCAGACTCTAACGTTCAACTCTTCATTCTAATCATCATCTATCTGCATCTTTGACATGCCAACCTTTACAACTACAACCTATATTCTAAAACAATCCATTTTTTTTCTTAGTTTGTAGAAAAATCATAAAAAACATTATGGGACTTCGATTGAATCAGAACTCAGGTGACAGTGGATTTTGTTTCTTGTTTGCAGAATGGCAGAGAATATCAAACTAAAACAGGAAGAAACTGGACACTCATTTAGTTCGACCAGACAAGATGACCAAGGAGAATACATACCTCAAGTTGGAACAGCAACCAATACGGAGAATGGCCAACATGATATGGCCTCATCGCATGGGAATGGTTGTTTTTCTTATGGTCTTGGTGCAACTGCTGCAGAACCTTCTGAAGATCAGCCAGAAAGCTACTTTCAGATATTAAAGAGCCAAGCCAGTAGTAGATCAGAATCTGATTATGTTATAGATATGAAAGGAATAAACCAGTCGACACCATACGTAGATCAACTAGAACCAAAAGGTAGCATGTGTTTAGTTAACATCATTCAGGTGGAATATATTATCTAGTTAATTCTGAAAATAATTTTATATTAAGCCAACTATCATCAGATGTGGGGGGCTTTTGAAATCACTGATGAATTTAGGTGACAACTGCTGCGCTAAGCATTCAAAGGTCACTATAGCCTATATATAACGGTACAAATGTGTCATATATGTCAGGTGATCTTTTAGACTGTCCCAGGAGCCTGTTGTATTTTAGACTGAATTTACAGTAAGTGACTATCTTGCATTTTGTCAATAAATCTAAATAAGGCTTTCAACACAAATAGCTGCAACTTCCTTCACAGAACAATATTTTTCCCTCAGTATTGGGGTATGGCTACGAAGGGGTAAATAAACTGTCATTCTGTGATTCTTGAATTCCCACAGTCAGATAAGTTTAATTCAAATCATTTAGGGCCCGGCACCATAAAACTTTCTCATACAGGTTTTTACTCAAATCTGTGTAAAATCATATACCTGAGTGAAAAATCTGTCTGAGAATAGTTTAATGGTGCCGGGCCCAGATTGTACTGTAAAACAACTTATTTTCACGGCGACTTCATTTTGCGTTTCTTGGAATAACGACAATATAATTATAATATAATGTCCTCACGATCGAAATCTACTTGGTTCTGCTTCACCTGCATGATTTGACACATTTTTGTGGCAATGTATTTTTCACCATTTCTTTTCCCAAGCAAAATATACAATTTTACAGTAGATGATTATTTAAAGATGCTCCACCGCTGACATAGCATAAATGATATTCATCAATTGAACGATAATTGGTGTTTAATCGTGTATATATATGTCTAATGAACACAAAAAATAATACAAAATAATTTATTTTGCCCTTGGTGCATGAGCAATCAGTACTTTATTCAATATAGGATATAGTGTCACGGAATTTTTTCGGGATGCAATTAATTATTTTTTATATTTTCAACTAGAAGTAAACTTAGAAGCTCAAACTTTTCACTGGCGGTAATGGTGTAAATTAAGTAACTTTTGTCACTGAAGAAAAATACTAAATCGTCTGCTCCTGTTTTTAAAAGTGATTTTTTTTTTATAATTATTTTATTTTTCCAAAGCATTTTTACAAATACAAAACAAAAGATTATCATCACTCATCATCTGCCACATCAGTTTCATTCACCATCATCATCATAATCTGATGCATCAGCTTCATTCATCATCATCATCATCTTCATCATCATCATCACCATTCATCATCATCACCATCACCATTCATCATCATCACCATCACCATTCATCATCATCACCATTCATCATCATCATCATCATTCATCATCATCACCATCACCATTCATCGTCATCATCATAATCATCATCATCACCATCACCATTAATCATCATTATCACCATTCATCATCATCATCATCACCATTCATCGCCATTCATCATCATCATCATCACCATTCATCATCACCATTCATCATCATCATCATCATCATCATCATCAGCAACCATTATCATCTTCACCAGCACCATCACCATTCATCATCATCATCATCATCATCTTCAGCAGCAACATTCCTAATAGTCATCGTTATTACCATTCTTAAATCATAATCATCATCACCATCATTATCATTTACAGTCACAGTTTCATACACCATCATCATTGTCTGATGCATCAGCTTCATTCATCTACATCATTATTGTTCATCATCATTCATCATCATCTGCAGTAGCAGCTTCTTTTTACGAACATGGTCCTCACTCCCACATCCACACAGACACACATACGCCACACACGCCTACATACACCCCCTCGCACGCAAGTTCTTACACAAGCACTCTAAGGAAAAGGGTATGATACATATTAGAGAAGGAGAGAAAGAGGGAGGGAGATCGAGAGAGAGAGAGAGAGAGAGAGAGAGAGAGGACTAGAGATCGAAACAAGATTTATGTGGTGTTATAAACTCCAGGAGCTCAATGAAGGATAACTAATTTATGTACATGGTAAAAAAGTTATAGTACATGATACATAGTTACATGTATATATTGCCATGACATGACTATCATAGATTGTCGCATTAAATAAAGAAACATACAAATAGTTAACTAGTCAGCTAAATCAATAAGTTTTTCCCATTTTCTCCATTCATTTTCACATTTCCGCTGAGCACCTCCACCTTTACTATTGGCAATATGTTTTTGAGAAATGTAATGTTCTTTAATTAAGTTGAGTAGAGCAAGTGGAAATTTTATGCAAACATCTGGTTTTGTATATGTAATACTTAATAATAATCAAAATTTCATTGTCTACTCTATTTATAGTATGATATCTATTTTGTAAAAACAAACCAAAAAGAAAGCTTTGTTTATTGTATTGAAACGGGATATAGAGTGCATCCAGGAATGTCTCTACGCTTTGCAAAAATCTCTGAGTTTCTCTGCATTCCCAAAGAATATGGACAATGGTTTCTCTTTCAAGATTGCACAAGTTACATATTGGATTATTGGCTAATCCTACTTTACATAAAAACGTGTTTGTTGTTAAAATATTTTGTACTATCCTATACTGAAACCATTGTAGTTTTGTGTTTTTAGTAACCTTGAAAGGATTATTATATATGTTGACCCAATTTAGTTCAATATCTTCAAATAGATCATCCCATTTTCTTCTACCAGTTGAAATGAGATTATTTTTAACCATAATATTATAAAAATCTTTTGTCCCATTTAAATTTTTCATAAAAAGTAAGATATTATTAGGGATAATTGGATAGACTATTTCATGGTTCATATTTACAACATTAAGTCTCGTTAAAAGTCTTTTGATAGATGAGATTATACCCTGAAATTGAAGGAAATTTATATTGATATTATACACATGCATGAATTCTTGATATGTATAGAAAGAACATGTAGTGGGATCTTTTACTAAATCATTAATTATTGTTACACCTCTATCATACCAGGACTTATAAAAAACTACCTTTCCTCCAATAGTTATATCTTTATTATACCATAATGGCTTTGTCTGTGTACATGATAATATATCTATTTTTTCTCTCAGCCCCTCTACGTCATTGAATTTTTTCCATGCTTTAAAAACATCTTTCCAGAAATTATGCCTGCAATGTGACCTACATTCCTCAATATACTCACTACCGCATATTGATAACTTTTGCAAATCAGTATGTGATTTAAAAATAATTTGCCACTTGCATGTCTTTTTTAAAAGCCGGTTTACCTAAGTAAGTTTCAAAGAATCAATAAATAGTTTTACATTTACCATTTTTAGACCGCCTTCATTAAAATTTTGCACCAAGACATCCCTCTTTATTTTATCTACCTTACTGTTCCATAGAAAGATAAACAGGATAGTGTTAAGTTCTTGAAGAAATTTTTCATTAGGATTTGGTAATGAAATAAATAAGTGAATAAATTGAGACAAGAAAAGAGACTTAATTAGGGTTATTCTGCCAATGGGTGTGAGGATTCTTTTGCTCCATGTCTTTATTAGTGCTTTAAGTTTAATTAACTTCTTATCGAAATTTAATTTTGGAATCTCATGCATGTTCACACTAAATTCAATTCCAAGCAGTGTAAATTTAGTTTTACCCCATTGTAAATTTAACTCCGGTAAAAAGGTATCACCACTATAACTTTTGCTCCCTATCCAAATGACCTGTGTTTTATCAACATTAAGTTTTAACCCAGAGATTTTTGCAAAGGAGTTCAACTCACAAATAGATTCCTTTAACGATACTTCTGAACCATTTAGTATAAGTGTGGTATCATCAGCATATTGGGAAATAAGAATGGGAAAACCTTCTACATCTATACCCTTAATCTTCTTGTTATTTCTTATCCTGATACCTAGAATTTCAACACACAGAATAAAGATGTATGGAGCGATTGGGTCCCCTTGACGGCAGCCTCTTCTGATGTGGAGAAAAGAAGATAGATTCCCCCCTGGTTCACAGCAGCAATAATATTAATGTTAAACAATTTAACCCATTTTTGAATATCTGGACAAAAATTGAAATATTTCAAAACTTTATTAACAAATTTCCAAGACACAGAATCAAAGGCCTTTTCAAAATCTAACATGAGTAACATACCTGGGATATTTTTTTCTTGAGCATATTGCATGATATCGTAGACAAGTCTGGTATTTTCTCCAATATAGCGACCAGTAAGAAATCCTGTTTGATCCTCATAAATTAATTTATCTAGAACTTTTTTAATCCTGCTTGCTATACATCCTGAAGCTATTTTATATACAATATTTAAAAGAGTAATAGGACGCCAGTTTTTCAAAAATTGCCTGGGTTTATCTCCCTTAGGAATACATGTGATTACACCTTCTCTTTGAGTTACAGACAACATTCCCTTTATATATCCAAAATTTATAGATCTAACTATGAAAACCCCTAACTGCTTCCAGAAACATTTAAAAAATTCCGCAGTGAAACCATCTGTGCCCGAACTTTTATTGTTTTTCCTATTTTTCAGAGTTTTAGCTGCCTCATCTAAAGAAATCATCCCTTCCAAACTTCTAGCCTCGTTATTATCTAATTTTGCAACATCATACATACCTAAACAATCTAATAATAAAAGTGAAAAAATACCATTTGTCAGCGGTGGAGCATCTTTAAATTAAATTATGTAATACATGATATATGTGCCTTGTGTATCATTAATTGTGAACTTTTCATTTTGTAGGTGTTCCTAGTGAAGGGTTTCTCTACGAGTTTGATAAATGCATCTTTTTAGAGAAAACCTGCAACTTAGACCAGTTGTTGAATGGACTGTACTTGATTAACCAGTTTCCACTTATAAAGAAAGGATTGAAAACACTGGCGAAAAGATTCCCGGTACAATATGAAGTAAGTTCTGTTTCTTTCATCGCTTATTACTAGCCCATTCTATATAGGAAATACTATATAAAATGAAATTTTTGTTGTGTAGAATCGCTGGTCGAAATTTTAATGAAATGCTCGCATCCTTATGGGGTGGTGACTCAAAATTGTACAAATGATCGTGCTGACCCCCGAGGGCCTCAGATATCTTTGTCCGTCGAGAACTCCTCCTAAACTACTTGACAGATTTTGATAAAAGAGGTATGGTCACTTTCCGCCTGCCACGACCTAGGCCGCGCACAGCTCTTTCTCGAGCTAAAATAAACTACAGGTAAAATGTCACATGACGTATTATGGATCTCTTATATCCACAATAGATTGACATTAGATATTAGTCTATTTCATTGTTCGCATAATAAACGGCTTTTACTTGATCGGTGCAAAATTAAGTGTACTAATTATAATTACTAATCCATACTGACTTTCCGTATATTATACCAGGGTTGATGTGACACAATGAATGTGTATCGTTTATTACAGAAACATATATAAGGACATTTTTTCGGCTATTTTTTAATTATCTTTATTTGTGGTTTTGTTTATATTTATCACAAGTTATTCAAAATATCTGTGTGATATCTATTGATGACGAGTCCATCGGACGACCGTTTTTTTTGGGGGGGAATAGGATTAAAGTATTATTTTACTACATTCAATAAAATCAGCCACAGTAAAAGTCGGACCTCCTATGTGCTTTATGTTAAGGTGATTCGTTACAGTTAGGCCTAAAAGTTTCCCCTCATCTAATTTTCTTTAAAATTTGCTCACTGAAAAATTGGTTGATAAACTGTTTATTAAGGCTTTTATTTGAAATTTGATCGAGCGGTTTCGGAAATATTGTACTCTCAATAATCCTACTTTACAGTCTGTTTTTCTCAAAATACAATTCTACACACGTATTTTCAAAGCTTGGTAATTGACTGAAATATTACAAACAACAACATTTTTTATCTTTAATATGTAACTTTATATGGCTATCAATGAACTCAATGTTGTTTCCACTCTTAAAACTACATTAATTGTGATTCTTTTTACACAAATGCGTATAAATGAGGCCTAAAAAGGGCCAATTTTTGCATTTGAATTTCAAATCAAATACCTAATTTCAAAAATTGTGTTGTTTAATTTTCTTTAATATTTTGTCCACATAATTAGACAGTTGTTTGGGTTACGATGAAAGAATATAAAATATGACCAGCGGAATTTTTGAGTAATTTGCCTTTGTATACCCCTACCCCCTCAAAAATGTCTTTTTTCACAATTATATAAATAGACCGAAATCGAGAGGTAATATTTTTATAAAGTACATCTTATATATTCAACATCATAAAGGGTAAGAGTCTGTTGATATAAATTGTTATAACTGTCAATTTTATGTCACGATGCCACCAATTCGATGCTATACAAAGCTAAGAAAGGACACAAATTAGCCATTATTTTGCCTGGATAGAATATCTGAAAATGATTATAGAAAATTCCCTGTAAAGATTCCACTTCAATTACCCTTTAGACAATCTATGATTTTATATTGTTTTAGCGGAAAATATTTTATCAAAATCTATCTTTCCATCGTGAATATATCTTAGCTTCAATAGTCGTTTGAGGCAGATATTCAAGCATAAATTTGAATTTGGCGCCAAAATTGTAGCTATGAAAAGCGTCTACGTGACAACGATCGAATCGAAGTTGATAACTTCAACTTGATCACAAAAATTTCGATACAATCACAGGGGCCAACTCAATGAAAATGGATGTTGTCATTCATTTTTGTATTTGGTGGATGGACTGATGAGTATATATGACAGTCATGTGATTTTTTTTCCAAAAATACGAGATTTGAAAAATTATTTAAAAAATCGGGATATTTACTATGAAACAGATCACATGACTGTCATATATACTCATCAGTCCATCCTCCAAATACAAACAATGTTTGACAACATCCATTTTCATTGAGTTGGCCCCCTGTGAACTGTATGACTTTGTATGTTTCTTTGAGGAGATATCTGCATATCTAATACATGTAGATATTTATTTATTATCCGAAGTTAACTAAAACAGATTTTTGGATCCTCAGCTGATTACTGTAGACAGGAACTAAATAAATATCTACATGTATTAGAAATTTGAATCTCAAGATTACATGTACTGTAAGTGTATGCCTAAGAAAAAAATATCTTATTCTTAATCCTCGATCTGCGTTCAGCTGATTACTGTAGATAGGAAAATAATTAGTCTATGCCTACATGTAAATGTTTAGTTTCTATATCACAGGTATAATACTGTTGTTGACACTAGCTTACATGTGTTTTTTCGTAAGATAGTATTTGATCAACAGCTATGCATTTTCTCAAAACAGGAAATACATGTACATGCACCATCTAAACACAGCCATTAATGTACATGTATACAGTAAATAAAGTCTTGTTTCCCGAACGTGTTAGTGCTTATTGAAAATCATATTAGCTAATTATATATACGCAATAACCTCACTTGCGTACGCTTCACTGAGGACCCCTAGTGAGCGGAGCGCAGCCTGGCGGAGAGTAGAGAATTAGGCCTAAGGGAAGGGAACCAGTCTACAAAGGATTTTCATGTGCAGTTCCGAATGCACTCATTGACCCGAGGAGGTCCGAGCGAACGGCGCATTCGGTCACTGTTCGGAACGTCCTTAAAAGTGGATTTCAAAACGGGGAAAACCCCCACCAAAAGTCACAAATCGCACGATGATGCAGCTTTGTGGTCATATAATGAATTATCTACTGCAATGAACAAACTACTTTTTTTACCAAATATGACCATTTTCATATCAGATGTAAACTATATTTCTTATTTTTTTGATTGCTAAATAAACCAGATAAGCGATACATGCCCTCTGGGTCTCTTGTATTTTATTTGTATCTTTGTACATGATATATAGACTGATTCATCTACCCGCTTTTAATTAATTTTAATTACTAATGTGTACGCTGCTCTGGAAAATTACTCTACTGCATTGTGTAAACATAATAAATTACACAATGTATATTTAGTCAATAGGATAGAAAAACTAACACCTGTTTTAGTCTTTGCTTTCAATGAAATGTGTGAAAACGTGTACATAGGTATAATATGCCTATAAAAACACTGTTTTCAATCCATTATAATTTCGTTTATTCCTATAATTTTTTGGCTTTTGTTCTTCAATGAATTTCTGATTAATTTTGCTGATGTTTAGAATTAACAGATTTCAGTGATAACGCGAAAAAAAGCGAAAATATCCACCCTCGAAATTTGTTGAAATCGAAATCTTGTGTCTGAGTTTCAGAACCATACATGCATTGCAAAGAGAAGTCGGTTTAGAATTCTCAACATTACCATGATATCTGCTGAATTAACCTGGTGAGATACGCCAGTCCTACCGACCTCTTATTGAATGACCTGGCTAGTGTAACATGAAGCAACATGTTTCATGATTTTATTATCTGAGTAACTTTGTTCCTGTAATTTTCATATTACATGTATATATAAAAGTAAATGTAAGAATTTTTTATTGGTAATGAATAAAATACTAATTAACTTGTTAATTACAGGGTCTTTTTAAAGCAGTTGAACTGTGTGAATGTGAACGATATGCAGATGCAAAGCGTTGCCTAGTGCCGGAGTTTAACATGGAAAATATAGAAGGAAAACAAGTGATGCCGTTATTAGAGGGACAACTTCGTCACTGGTTTGTGGCACGGTGTGGAAAATGTAACAAGCGCTGGAATATTCCTCCCATTAGAGACGACATTGCATTGGAGATGAATGATCAGTAAGTCTTTTTACATGTATAACTGAATAATATATATATGATACTAAAACTCTAAATACATTATATGTAAAATCTGTGATAAAACATAATGTGTTGTTCTCTCTCCTAATCCTATCTCTCTAAAAGAATGGAACACCAGAACTGTCTTAGGCGATCATGAACTATTATATTCGGTGTTTTTTCCATTATATTCGGTGCACATTTCTTTATATTTACACTTGCTAGGCTTGGTCACTATACGCTAATACTAGCCGATTTTGTTTACCATAACTGCATGGTAACATTGAACTTTGAACTTGCGTAAGGAAATGTTCTGTGCAACGTAAAAGGACTACTTTTTTTTAAAAAGAAACACATGGCTTTGTTTACATTTTGACGCAACATTACGTGTATATTGTTGTTTTTCATAGAATTTTGGAAAAATGTAAACGATATATACATGTTTTATATTTATATATGATTCAAACAATTTTAAAATTAACAATTGTATAAAGAAACGGAAAAATATCCCGACCGGGGCGACGTGCTTTCATTTTTGTTAAAAATGATGGTTGTCAAATGTAAACATTACCTCTGTGCCTATGTTCGTCCTACGATCGAGTCTTTGGGATGGACGGGCGTGAGACCCTCTGATAGAGGTCAGTTATAAACATATCCTCTTGTCTTTGTTCTTTGAGTATTTAATCATGTGTATTATAAAACATGCACCGCTAATAATCCACGTGTTGACAGTTACGCGTCACCACAAATACATTGTACATATCCATCGAACACAAGTGAATTTGTTTCATCTATCGATGGCGATATGGATCTAAGCGTAGATTATATAATCACATGGCTACCAAGGATGTAATACCGTCAAGTCAGACGACATCTCAAACACATTGAGCTACTTAAAAATCGGTGTTTTGCCAACTTCGGCAAACTAAAGTGTGTAAGCGTGCGTCATCTTCGCCTCGCTGCACAATAACGGTCACCGAGTTCACACATGTGGCCGTGTACAAATTCTTTATGTTATTACGCTATATATTAACTTTTAGCAAAATTGAATATATATTTAAAGTTCTGATCTGATTAAATAAAATTATCTCTGAAATTTACTTTGTTTGTCATGTTTATTTTACACTAAATTATTGAACTTTTTTGTCTTCGCGGATGAATAATTCTACCTTACGTGAAGCGTCATCATTCGCTGTTCAAATGAGTAAGCTCCTCCCACTTTTGACCGACTTTTATTGAATAATTACGTCACTTTCAAATGACGATTTTATTGCATAAAATATAAATAAAAAGTCGTGTGAGTGTAAATATAGGGATTGGATTTCGTTTTTATGTTAACCATGCTTGTATGGAGCAATTCCTCTAAGAATATATTCAATATGGGGCGCTAACGCGCCCCATAGAATATATTCTTAGAGGAATTGCTCCATACAAGCATGGTTAACATAAAAACGAAATCCAATCCCTATATATGTGGTAGTTACAATGAAAGTACCATATATATAGGGATTGGATTTCGTTTTTATGTTAACCATGCTCGTATGG
This sequence comes from Argopecten irradians, assembly GCF_041381155.1. Taxonomy (NCBI): domain Eukaryota; kingdom Metazoa; phylum Mollusca; class Bivalvia; order Pectinida; family Pectinidae; genus Argopecten; species Argopecten irradians. The sequence continues at coordinate 31,093,553 of NC_091142.1, read as the reverse complement.
AGCAATTCCTCTAAGAATATATTCTATGGGGCGCGTAGTTTGTTTATAACTGACCTCTGTCAAAGGGTCTCACTGTTTATAACTGACCTCTGTCAAAGGGTCTCACGCCCGTCCACCCCAAAGACTCGATCGCAGGACGAACACAGACACAGAGGTAATGTTTACATTTGACATCCATCATTTTTAACAAAAATGAAAGCACTGCACGTCGCCCCGGTCGGGACATTTTTTCCCGTTTCTTTATACAATTGTTAATTTAAAAAATGTTTGTATCATATATAGATATAAAACATATATGTATTGTTTACATTTTTCCAAAATTCTATGAAAAACAACAATAAACACGTAATGATGCGTCGAAATGTAAACCAAGCCATGTGTTTCTTTTTAAAAAAAGTAGCCCCTTTACGTTGCATAGAACATTTTCATACGCAAGTTCAAAGTTCAATGTTACCATGCAGTTATGGTAAACAAAATCGGCTAGTACTTGCGTATAGTGATCAAGCCTAGCAAGTGTAAATATAAAGAAATATGCATCGAATAAATTGGAAAAACCACCTAATATAATAGTTCATGATCCCCTAAGACAGTTCTGCCCTTCCATAAACGTCCATTTTGGTTGAATTAGTTTTATGATCTTACATTGCCGTGAAGACCATTGGACCGGCAATCACAACTTTTGTATTGTCATATACGACACTTGCCCTGCAAAGGAACTGCCAATCATGTTATCGAAACATTAAATATTAGATCATGAATTTGGCCACTTTAACTATCATCTTCGTATCGTGTTAAAAGAAATTTATTAATTTATTAATGGTGTGTTAAAATGTTTTATACATATACAATTTCTATAAAGAACCATTTCTTTCCTGACAGTTCAACAATCCAGGCAGCCTTGCAGGCTTATTTTGTACCTCCAAATGGGACATGTTTCAACTCAAGGTATGTATTAGAGCGACCTCCGAAGGACCTGTTACAGCTACCCTTGATTTTGCCCACTAACCAGTTTAACAAACTCAGGTGCATTTTCTACTATGACACAGAAGCTGTAAGATACCTTTAAAAAACAAAAGGCCCCAGATGATTTTATGTTGCCCTCCCGTACACCAAGATTTTCTTTTTGTCCAAAACTATAAAAATTTATGTTTCATTTCGTAAAACAATATCATATTCTCAAAAGTTTGAATTTCTGCAATTTTTTACTGAACATGTGTACCTTGGAAATTTAAAATGACGACGTATCATATTATATTTATCAGTGAATATGCAATAAGGGTTTTAATTTTACCTGTGAAATCCAAGATGACCACAATGGCCTCTAAATGGGTCAAAATTTGAGTGAGAATTGGCCTGCATGGTTTGGGAAGGATACTGAATAACATGGTCATAGCTTTTAAGATTCTTGAGATCCGAGATGGACATTGTGGCCTCTAAAAGGGCCAGAATTATCTGGTTTTAATGAAATTTTGTTTATAGTGATGTTTTGAGTCACTGACCATACTTGAAATGGTTTTGAATGGGAGCAATAACAAAAATGGCTGCTTTGGCCCTAAAAGGAGAAAAAATTTCAAAATCACCTGCTCTATCAGCTTCTGCCAAAATTCGTATAATGAAGGTTTTCATGAATATTGAAACAAAGTGGGACTTTTTTTTGTAAACCTTTGTGGCCAAGGTCACAATTTTTAGATATCACAATAAAGACTATGACACAGAAGCTCTAAGATACCTTTAAAACAAAATTTAAATTAATAGTGTATAGAGCGCTTACTGAGGGATGTCTTTTACAGGTGTGGGGGTCAGACAGACGTCAAGGTAATCTTTGATACTGGAGCGCCGCCTTTGATCCTGCCAATCAACCTCTTTATATTACAAAATCATATTCCTAGTACCCAGGTCATCAACTTCAGAGAGGATGTGGTGCTATTTAATAAAAGGTAATTTATTAAATCTTTTAGACAATAATACAAGAAGTGGTTTGTTTATTCTTCTGTGTCTTTAGAATGTTTTCAAAAGAGCCACTCTCAATGATAATACTTGTTTGTTACAGATATATGATATTCCTGGCCTCTATCTTTAGACCTCATGATCCTCCCAAATCTGGAGGACATTATATGTCCTACGTATTTAGACCAGAGGAAGGCGGTTGCTATGATACAGAGGGGAGGCCAATAGGGAATTGGTATTGGTACCAAAATGACGATCTTGCCAGTTTGGAGTTTTGTATACCCGGTAGTAGAGATCCGGTTGGATCTAGACCGAGTTACATCTACTTCATCGAGGTTCCTCCTCCCTCGTCTGAAGAGAACATTCCGACGAGAGTTCGCAATTGATGTGAAAGCCAGGTGCAGGGCAGAACTAGCACTGGCCCACAAATTTTACATTGGAGACATTGGCATAATACAATACAGGCCATGTTAAGGGCTATTATTGTGATATGTGTTAGCATTACAGCTTCTGCTGCAAAGGACAAAAATAACCACTGGAAGCGGACCTTCCTACCTGATGAGAAGTACTTTAGAGTATGTGTGAACTCATTTTATTCTTCAACGCAGAGTGTTTGGAGAGCACCAAACTTCTGATAGGCACTCAGACGTCGAAGGCATTCAATAGGAAACTACAGAAAACAAACCCTAAATAGATTTGCTGATTCCACTATCCTGTGTCTTTGGTCTGTTGGCTCAAGTGTGACATCCGGGGATCCGTTGTCAAGAGACTGGTATCTGTAAACAAAAGGCATACATGTCATCAACTCAGACAGAGTCAACCGAGGTCAATTTCGCATCAGGAGATATGTTTGTTATTCAAAGACCCGAGCCCCTGTGCTGACTTATCGAACAGGAATAACCAATCCAACACCAAGGGAATATTGTGCTGCCAATTCGACCTTGAACTGTTTTAATGAAATGTGATTTTAAATGAACTATGATAAAGTGTGTGCTTAAAAAATATGTGTTGTAAAAGTGCGTGCTAAACTATTTTATAATTTTAAGATATTTTTTAATAATATGAATGTGATATCTTTAACATATATGTTTAATTTTTGTTATACTTTACCTATTAAAATATACAAGCCATGTCATGCCCATGGCCTGTACAGGTCGGTGGTAACTGATTGTTTGCAGATCTGTGTGCTATCATTAACATGACGTGGCTCCAGATTCAAATGTTCGGACCTTTTTTCAGTAAGAGAACCTATACATCACCGAATGTCAGCATGGCCTATTGTCATCGTGTTTCGTCCGTCGCAGTCCATCGTTCGTAAGACTACATTAGGATTTCATATAAAAGCCTACTTCTCCTTAACCATTGAATGGACTACAGCCATATTTGGTGTGAAATATCATTGGGGAAGGACAATAATATCTTTATATAAATGAGTTAGGTCTGACCCTTGAGGGCAGAAGAATGGGGCTCAGAAGGGGGGACTTTTATGAAATTTTGCTTTCAAACCTACTCCTCCTTCACTCTTGAGTGGATTACAGCCATATTTGGTGTGAAACATCATTGGGGAAGCGCAATCATATATTATATAAATGAAATAGGTCTGACTCCTGGGACAGTGGAGCGGGGCTCAGAAGAGGGGGGGGGGGGCTTTGATGAAATTTGGTTTTAAAAATTCTACTTCTTCTGAACCCTTGTGTGGAATACCAAAATTGAAACATCATTGGGGAAGACAATAATATTTTATACAAATGAACCAGGTTCGATCCCTAGGGACAAATGAACTGGGCTCCAAAAGAATAACTTTGCTGAAATTTGGCTTTTAAATCCTACTCCTCATTAACTCTTTAGTGAAATACAACCATATTTGGTGTGAAAAGTCATTGGAGGAGGACAATCATCTTATGTAAATGTGCCAGGTTCGACTCCTATGAACAGAACGGTGGGCCTCCACGCGGGAACTTTGATGACATTTTTAAAGCCTACTCCTCCTTAAGCCTTGAGTGGGAATTACAACCATATTTGTCATGAAACATCATCAGGCAAATCATATTTTATATAAAGGACCCAGGTACAACCCATGGGGATAGAACAGTGGGGCTCCAAAACGGGAAATTTGTTGAGGATTTAAAATCTGAATCCTCCATAATCCTTGAATAGGTAACAACCATATTTGTCGAAGAACATCTGTAGAAACAAATTACTCAAATAAATGACCTTGACGGCAATTCAAAGTCACAGGGGTCAAAAAGGCTAAAACAATAAATGACTTCTTGTGAATAACTGAGAGGCCTTGAGACCCGATATTGGGCCAACAGCATACTAGGATAAAGGGCTACCAGGTTTATTCAAGTGAATGACCTTCACCTAGTCATCAAATATTTCAGAAACTTACAGCGTCAACTCAAGGAGTTCCTTGTATCGCCTTAATTGTTAGCCACTACTGTATACTGTGACGATGTTGTTTTGTTCCAATAGTCCGATGACCGTTAAGACCCATGAATCTCTTGTTTTTACAATAACCTTAGTTTTCCATTTCTTTGTGATACTGATAATTTATTAGTACATGTGTTACATATTTCGTAAACTAGTTCAAGGAACTCTTTTTTAATTATGTGCCAGTAAATCTGATAAAATTTTGAAACAATCCCATCGTCCCCTGGAGATTTATTCTTTTTCATTTCACTGATACTCTCACATTTCTTCCTTGCCCTACACTTTATCAATACATGTTCTCTGATCATTTGAAATTTTGTTCTCTACATTGTCAAAAAGAATATTCACATGCTTCTCTGTCCCATCCTTCCGACGTAAAGAGTTGCTTATAATACGCTCGGACTTGACACATGGCGGACTGTGACATAAACATAAATGAGAAACTTGCATATCAGTTGGGTAGCTCATACAATTCATAGATTGTCTTTGATTTCCGGCCCTGGCGACAAAAATCGTACACGTATTAAATCATAACCACTGGGAATCAATACAAATTCCTAGATGTTGATGGTTAACAACAAAATCAATAATTACTTTATTAAAAACAATACCAATTACTTAATCCAGGTCAAGGTTCGATGCAAGAACAGCCTGTGTCGTTGCTGGGTTAAACTTCGTTTACCATTTATCGACCCTAGACTGAACATTCGAGAGATCATTATTATTGTTTTGTTTTATGTTTGTTCTATAACAACTTGTAGGGATATATCAGTGCAGAGAGGAGAAGTGACACCAACGAAATCTTAGATAGACTGTCTAAATCGTTAGTAAAATTGTTAATATATAGTATGAATAAGAGAGGACATAGGACAGACACCTGAGACACCCCTGCATTCATAATTTTAGCAATAGATTTGTACCTGATATACTTGGGCCGTTTTCGTTTATTCGGAAAACCCAGACTCGTCTGAAAACAATATAACTCACCACGTCCGTTTTTAATTCATAAACGAACAATTAGGTCCAACCAGTCAAACCGCATAATCGAAAATTGCCCTGATCTTCGGTCTATTGTAAGCAAAATGTGCTTCTTTACCACCTTGACTGTCTTCACTGGTGTCATACCGGGTATTGCAGTTGCGATATGTTTTATACATTGAGGAACTTTAGGATTTAGCATTCCCCAGACATACTTTTTAAAGCAAATAAACTCATTACATTGTACTTTGTACTTATGATATGCATGCACACTGGCAATTCATTATATACAGCCGAATTGCTAGGACTGTTCTCACATGAATTATTGTGGAATAGTGTTATTTTTTCTATTCAGATAGTTGCCTGCATGATAAAAAGTCTTGCTAATTGGAATATGGGTGTCATCAGTATCATCAGTACAGTCTGGGATGCCACCATAATTTTGGAAACCCTTTGTTATAGTGATATATTTCCCCCGAAACAGTATCAGTTTAAAATATGGAATGGCTCTTTCTATTTAACGAGTATTTAAGGCGTAAGAAAAAAAAGACTACAGTCTGTGGTACTGTATTACATGTGTACCTGATCCTCATATGTCCAAACGTTTGTAAATAAATTGATTTGAAAAGTTTGCATTCATCAAACAAAGACTAGAAATACTAGAAAATTATTTTATATAGATATAGTCTGGCTTCCTGTTGGCCGTTGACTAAACTGGTCACAGGGCTGATATCGTCCTCATAGCTGTCTAGTGTGTCGTGGGAAGTTTAGAGTCAAAGTGACCATTTGCTGATCTGTAGCATTCTGGTAAAAAAACACAGGGCAATCAGTACCTTTTTGGCGGTTCCACAATCCCACATCCATGGTCATTGTTGGAAGTCAGTTGTACTGTCGAACTAAGCAGTCAAAGTAAAATTGACAGCATAGTCTTTGGCATGTTGAAATGTGATTCAAATACCGAAATAGAATAAAGAAGAACAGGGTTTTTTTTATCGTCAAAGATCTTGTTGGCACTATATTGTCTCGTCAGAAAGTGAAAAAAATGGTATGTTATACTCATATGTGCCATGAAGGTTTGCGTCTGAAGACAAAACTCTTTTTTATGCAGGTTGTTGACATTGTTTCATTTTATTTCGTAGAAAAAAATGCTTTTAGAAAAGTCACATCATTTACAGTTAATATATTAGGCACAGCAATGTCTATAACTGTATTAGATTTTTGTTCTCAACCATGTTCCTTTTTGTTCAATTTTGACCAATTACATGCCGCGGCGGCCATCTTGGTTCCTGGTCTGCAAAAGTTGCACATCTATAGGTCACCAAAAATGACCTCGCAAAATTTCATGGCGATCCGACATACAGTTTTCGAGAAATGGTCGGACAAAGCCGCGGCGGAAAAAGAAGAACCAGAAGAAGAAGACCAAGAAGAAGAAGAAAACACAATTATCACATTTTTCATAAACATTACTTTAATGATTCAAATGATTTTTTTGTTAAAAACGCACAACATAAGGTTAAATTATAAACTAGGAAATCATTAAATGTAGACACAATATATAATGCCATTCTTTCTGTTCTCGTTTATTTATTTTACTTCCTCGCTATTTACAAATAATTAATCCTAGCATCCAGCACATCACTCCACATTATGAACATCAAATAAACAAGTACATCAAAATAATAGAAAATGCTTCAATATCAAATGTGTTATGTTGATTGGCTTTCTCATCGCCATCATAACTCATTACACAGTTTACACAGGGACCAGATGAAACTTTACAGCGATGGCGGGTTTTCTTTATTTCGCAAAATTCCTGGTAACTGTCATCCCGCCATGGTTCACCTATCGTTCGTCTGACTGTGATCAGCACTGCGCTACTCAGTGGTCTAAATATTGCACCCTAACATATCTTGTCTCTTGTTTTCACATTGCTGCTATAATTAAGAGGAAAACGTCATTGCATCCTAAAAATCTAGCTCCTCCGCTATATCATCCTCCTCGTCTGATTTCCATCCGTCATCCACCGTAATGCCATTTTCGGAAAGCTTGTTCTCAAGTTGTTTACATCTGAAAACATATCTGCGTAAATAAATCCTTGCCGACAAAACGTTAAATTCCCCTCTCTGACATGTAAACAAAATTCTGAAATATATCATTACAATTTTTTTGGAAACATAATAAATGTTTGTTTTTGTTGTTGTTTTTTTTATAAAAAAAGTTTTGTGGTGTCGGTTAATTCATTTTCGGTTGAAGCACCCATTTATATTGATTAATAAATATTTTTTTCTATGTTTCATACAAAATCCGACACTAAGATTGGTCATTTTTTCATAGCACAAGACTTAACTTATTTTTTTCAGATAGATTAAAAAAGGTTTCTAAACAAAATTTGTTTCATTACGAGAAGAAATTAACAAAAAAAATATGGGTAATGCTTCAGAAGTTTATCTTTATTATTGCATAACATGAAAAAATGTACGTTATGTATTATGACGTCATACACGGTTTCACAGAAAATTTTAAAAGCGACATAAGCTCAACTTCTGCAAGAGATATCAATGATCCATAAATGATTTTTATCGTTAAAATACAAAAAGGCACGAAAATAAATGACTAATTAGTACCCCATCGATTTATACAAATTAAATCATAAGTTTTATTTTCAATATATGTACCTATTGCTTGGGTTTATAAAATCATGAACAAAAACCGGAAGGATATTATTTTTCATAGACGCGATTGAAAATAATTCAATATATATTTCAGCTAATATCAGAATACCATAAGTATTACAAAATCATAAAACAACTTTCTTACTTTCTTTGACTTAAACATATTGTACTTACAAATGGGAAATTTGAAATATACAAATGTAATCAGAAACAAGTTTAAGAACTTATGATCCGTATTCTTTCGTAAACCACGAATGATGAAATATACAATAACTGCAAATTGACAACGGTGATGAATAAAATTCAAAATTTGACTTTATGATAAAAAATATATGGCATAAGAAAGTAAAGATTTATGTGTTTAACACTTGTATCCGAATCCTATTGAAATTGTAATGTATAATGTATGATATAAATTGTAATGTATAATGTATGATGTAAATTGTAATGCATGGTGTATAGATGTAAATTGTAATGTGTGATGTATAGATGTAAATTGTAATGTGTGATGTATAGATGTAAATTGTAATGAATGATGGATAGATGTAAATTGTAATGTGTGATGTATAGATTTAAATTGTAATCTATGGTGGATAGATGTAAATTGTAATGTGTGATGTATAGATTTAAATTGTAATATATGGTGGATTGATGTAAATTGTAATGTGTGATGTATAGATTTGAATTGTAATGTATGATGTATAGATGTAAATTGTAATGTATGATGTATAGATGTAAATTGTAATGTATAATGTATGGATGTAAATTGTAATGTATGATGTACAGATGTAAATTGTAATGTATGATGTATAGATGTAAATTGTAATGTATGATGGATAGATGTAAATTGTAATGTATGATGTATAGATGTAAATTGTAATGTATGATGTATAGATGTAAATTGTAATGTATGATGTATAGATGTAAATTGTAATGTATGATGTATAGATGTAAATTGTAATGTATGATGGATAGATGTAAATTGTAATGTATGATGGATAGATGTAAATTGTAATGTATGATGTATAGATGTAAATTGTAATGTATGATGTATAGATGTAAATTGTAATGTATGATGTATAGATGTAAATTGTAATGTATGATGTATAGATGTAAATTGAATTGTATGATGTATGTTTAGATGTAAATTGTAATGTATGATGGATAGATGTAAATTATTAATGTATGGTGTATAGATGTAAATTGTAATGTATGGTGTATAGATGTAAATTGTAATGTATGATGGATAGATGTAAATTGTAATGTATGATGTATAGATTTAAATTGTAATGTGCGATGTACAGATGTAAATTGTAATGTGTAATGTATAGATGTAAATTGTAATGTATAATGTATAAATGTAAATTGAATGGTATGATGTATAGATGTATGTTTAGATGTAAATTGTAATGTATGATGTATAGATGTAAATTGTAATGCATGATGTATAGATGAAAATTGTAATGTATGATGTATAGATGTAAATTGTAATGTATGATGTATAGATGTAAATTGTAATGTATGGTGTATAGATGTAAATTGTAATGTATGATGTATAGATGTAAATTGTAATGTATGATGGATAGATGTAAATTGTAATGTATGATGTATAGATGTAAATTGTAATGTATGATGTACAGATGTAAATTGTAATGTATGATGTATAGATTTAAATTGTAATGTATAATGTATGGATGTAAATTGTAATGTATGATGTACAGATGCAAATTGTAATGTATGATGTATAGATGCATGTATAGATGTAAATTATAATGTATGATGTTCAGATGTAAATTATAATGTATGATGTATAGATGAAAATTGTAATGTATGATGTATAGATGTAAATTGTAATGTATGATGTATAGATTTAAATTGTTATGTATGATGTATATATGCAAATTGTAATGTATAATGTATAGATGTAAATTGTAATGTATGATGTATAGATGTAAATTGTAATGTGTGATGTATAGATGTAAATTGTAATGTATGATGTATAGATGTAAATTGCAATGTATAATGTATAGATGTAAATTGCAATGTATGATGGATAGATTAAATTGTAATGTATGATGTATAGATGTAAATGATTCATAAGATAAATGAAATAAAGTGCCTGTACCTTCTTATGTCTACAATACAAAGTATGTTTAGATAAAATATAAAATATGTATACCATTTCTAGCTAATTTGCTATTATATGATAATGAAAATATTTGTAATATGTATTTGTTGATATTTTGACAAAAATAACAAATATATTAGTTTACATTGTGTTAACAAGCTAACACAGTGTACCACCTGCAGCATGACACACAGCGAAACTCAACACTAAAATCACCGCATCATCACTTTCTATAGCTGAATTTCATTTCAGAAGTATACAAAATCTAGCGGTGGGGACTTCATTGTTATTTTAATTCACTACTGAAGACTAAATCAAAGACTAGACACCACCTTATTTTTTTCTCTAGTCAAGTAACCGCAATGCGACCAAAATAATCTTGGCAAAGTCAAGTAACCGCAATGCGACCAAAAATATCATGGCAAAGTCAAGTTACCGCAATGCGACCAAAATAATCTTGGCAAAGTCAAGTTACCGCAATGCGACCAAAAATATCTTGGCAAAGTCAACTTACCGCAATGCGACCAAAAATATCTTGGCAAAGTCAAGTTACCGCAATGCGACCAAAACAATCTTGGCAAAGTCAACTTACCGCAATGCGACCAAAAATATCTTGGCAAAGTCAAGTTACCGCAATGCGACCAAAATAATCTTGGCAAAGTCAAGTTACCGCAATGCGACCAAAAATATATTGGCAAAGTCAAGTTACCGCAATGCGACCAAAAATATCTTGGCAAAGTCAACTTACCGCAATGCGACCAAAAATATCTTGGCAAAGTCAAGTTACCGCAATGCGACCAAAAATATCTTGGCAAAGTCAACTTACCGCAATGCGACCAAAAATATCTTGGCAAAGTCAAGTAACCGCAATGCGACCAAAAATATCATGGCAAAGTCAAGTAACCGCAATGCGACCAAAAATATCATGGCAAAGTCAAGTTACCGCAATGCGACCAAAAATATCTTGGCAAAGTCAAGTTACCGCCGCTTAATGCGACCAAAAATATCTTGGCAAAGTCAAGTTACCTTAATGCGACCAAAAATATCTTGGCAAAGTCAAGTTACCTTAATGCGACCAAAAATATCTTGGCAAAGTCAAGTTACCTTAATGCGACCTAAAATATCTTGGCAGAGTCGGGTTACCTTAATGCGACCTAAAATATCTTGGCAGAGTCGGGTTGCCGTAACGCAACCTTACATAATACGAAGCATGCCATCATATAGTAGATACGGTAGATACTCACCGTGCTTTGTACCTGCGCCTTGCTAGGTCAGCTTTCTGGAGTTGTTTTGTTTTCGTCTTCAATTCGGTCTCAATACCTATTACGTCAGCAAGGGATTTCGTCACACTAAACAAAGACAAGTCCGTATTAGGCTATATCATCAGTATCAATCGAGCATTTTTTTATCATGGCTGTAAAGTCTTGATGTTGAGAGTATAACGTCATCACTATCAATGGAACAAGTACTACATTTTCTCGCAGACGTTACATCCATAAACTGAATGTAAAAAACAGGATTACTCACTGGACTAGAACAAAATTCATCACGAAGTTCGAGTTCGCACATGTTACACTTCGCTAAATTTGTTTTTGTTCAATTTGCATTCATCGTCCCTTAAGATGCCCCATCGCTGACAAATAGTATATTTCCTCAATAAAAAACAAGAGCAGGCGAGTGAGTAATTTTTTCAGTTACAAAAGTTACTAACTTGACACAATTACCACCCATGAAATGTTTGAGCTTGTAATTGTATGTCAAGAAAAAAATATCAAAAACAATTAATTGCATCCCGAAAAAAATCCGTGGAACTATGTTATATATGGAATGAAGTACTGATGGCGCCTGCACCAAAAGCAAAACAAGTTATTTCATATTATTTTTTGTTTTAATTAGACATATATATACATGATCAAACATGAATCATTGCCAATTTGATTAAAATAATGATCTTATAACCACTCCGTTAAATAGAGGATCTGAGAACATCCCATAAAGGGTCACGTTCGGAGGGCTTTGCTGTGCTCTTTGGGCGAGATGACTACGTACACGAAAATAATTCGGATATCTTTTTCACACTATTTCGTCCCCAGTTAAGATTCTGGCAGTGCCAATTTGATTGGCCATTTCAAAAAGGTCATCTGGACGTGACCCCTAATGGGATGTTGTCAGATCCTCTTATCCAACGTAGTGATAATAAGGATCTGTGGTTAAATCAGGTTGAATTATTGTTCGCATGAAGAGTATCATTTATGCTTTGTCGGCGGTGGAGCATCTTTAAATTGATACAGTTTAATACTAAGATCACATAACATTCAAGGTATGCCTCTAGATGTCCATCATACACGACTACTATCAACCTCCTTAGGAAAGCTAAACAGAAAATAAAATTAGGTGGATTGTCTCACCGATGTCTCTAATATGTTATGAAATAAGTCATACTTGTAGTTTCGCTCATTTTTCCTAGATCGGCGTTTTAAGTCAACATAATCAGGACCTACAGTACTAGTATCAGACGACAAAAGGATTCCATACCAGCTGTCCATACTCCAAACGTGTAGGTGATTACATCATCTCTAAGATGTACGTAGAATGGAATACTTCATAATTTCATTACAATGTTAAGATAGTTTTATATTACTGATCTTATCTTAATTTGAAAATTGTCTTTGATTAGCTTAATCATCGTTGAACAACTGGGCCCTGTCGTTAGTATAATTTTACACAGAAACTTATTTTATTCGCCTTGTTAGAAATCAGTATATATCGTTTTCTTATTTTCATTGAGGTTTACTTCGGCATCTTTAAATTTTAGAGTATTATTAATCATATATTTTAGTCACTCACCTGTCGGATTCCGATTTTCCTACCCTAGAGTATTCGTTTGAGCTTTTCTTCCTCAAGTATTCCTCCAGTTTATCTATTGTCGTATGTAACACTTTACATCTACAAGAAACATTAGATATATGTAAAATCTCATCCACATAGTTACACCGCAACTAAGTAAAACGGGTTGTCACGTTAATCAGGGTTACTAGGTACATATAGTGTGTCACATCAAAAACTAGTTGTATCCGATCGAATGCAAATGGGGTTTTAAGTTCCTTGTAAAGTTATATGTGCCAAAACATTTGAGATCTTATTTTTTCTTCAGTAATATATTAAAAACCATCAGATTTGATTAATTAAGCTCTGAAAATCATTAAAATGAACAGAACAAAATGTATGATGGGTTGTAAACATTAGTTACATCAGTTAGCTTTAAGATGCTCCACCGCTGACAAATGGTATTTTTTCACTATCAAAAACAGGAGCAGACGATTTAGTATTTTTCCTCTGTTACAAAATTTACTTGCTTTACACCATTACCACCATTGAAAAGTTTGAGCTTCTAATTTTACTTCAAGTTAAAAATATGAAAAACAATTATTTGCATCCCGAAAAAATTCTGTGGCATTATATTCTATATGAAATGAAGTACTGATTGAACATGCACCAAAGGCGAAACAAATTATTATATATTATTTTTTTGTGTTAATTAGGCATATATATACACGTTTAAACACAAATTATTGTTCGAATGATGAATGTCATTTATGCTCTGTCGGCGGTGGAGCATCTTTTATGAACCGTAAAATTATTCTTTCAAAAATCACTTTACACTGACTTATAACACTGTGACAATGTGACATGACACTGTAGACCATAATTTGGCTTCATGGTCTGACTGTATGTAGTCATTTCACTGCAGTTTAGATGTACGTATAATGATTTTGGCAGAACTGTCAAAAATTATTTTCGGCTCGTATTTATTGTTATCTTTTTTTTTTTTTTTTTTTTTTTTTTGCATGGGTATAAAGTAACGGCACATATAACTTTAACGTTCTGGCATTTTATTTTGATAAGGTAAACGTTGATTCCAGCTATGGTGCTTATGTTAATATCAGGATGTCTCATTTGCAATAGAGTACTAGGTAAATGCACAAATAGTGTAAATACAAACTCCAACCATTACTATCTAGATACTGCTGGTTCAATGGTTCAATTACTAGAGGAATATGTATTCTATCGTCTTATCGGCCAAATAATCTGAAGACAAAGTGATGGATTAGAGTTAAAATATCGTGAGTGTGTGTAGCATAAAGGCATTACCAACATTCTAGCTCTAAGCCATCGAAATGCACGATGCTTCAATGACTAGTGCAATACCAGAGAAAAATGCATGATGCTTCAATGATTAGTTCCGTACAACAGGACAATAAGAGATTAAGTGTACGATGTATCAATAACTAGTGCGGTACCAAAGAACGAAGGTCAAGAGAATGTTATTATGCGTCTATACCTCGTGCGGTACCAGAAGACAGATGCACGATGACAATAACCCGTGCGGCATGAATTAAATTACGTTCATCAACTTTATTAGATGACAGAAGTACTTAGAGGTTGGATAATTCATGAAACTCAGAAGATTGATTTCAGCCACGTTGTCAGGCGTAAATTAAAGTCTAATAATCATTGAGAGAATACAGGAAACAAGACTGTCCAACCAAAGAAAATATTTGGTGAAAACGCACTTACGCTGTACACATTTTGCTTACGACCAATACCTACTACTTTTCCAACTGTGACCGAGTGGTTAAGAAGTTTCAGATATTAACACTTGCCCTTAACCCCTGGGTTTCGAGTTGAAATCCCAGATGGGGCAGTTAACAGGTACTGGCCGAACGTCCGTGGGTTTTTTCTCCTGACTCCGGTTTTTTCCCAACCTCATTATCCTTGCGCTTCCTTAAATGACGCTTGCTGTTGACATAAAACAAACACACACCAACAAACATTCACCTTTCTTCAGCTGCTTCCCTTTCTCGGGTTTCAGCCTCTTGTAAATTGGTTTTCTCTTGTAAAGCCATCTGTAGCCGTTCCATCTTTACTAAAGTATCTTTGTACCTGAAAAATAGGATAAACAAGTCTGTTGGTCTTTCATTCTTTTGATATTCACCTGATATAGACCGAGACAAATACCCGTTGGGTGTGCTGAACAGACCAATGCTTTGTAAGGTGGCTATAGTTGGGTGTGCTGAACAGACCAATGCTTTGTAAGGTGGCTACAGTTGGGTGTGCTGAACAGAACAATGCTTTGTAAGGTGGTTATAGTTGGGTGTGCTGAACAGACCAATGCTTTGTAAGGTGGTTATAGTTGGGTGTGCTGAACAGACCAATGCTCTGTAAGGTGGTTATAGTTAGGTGTGCTGAACAGAACAATGCTTTGTAAGATGGTTATAGTTTGGTGTGCTAAACAGAACAATGCTTTGTAAGGTGGTTATAGTTTGGTGTGCTGAACAGAACAATGCTTTGTAAGGTGGTTATAGTTAGGTGTGCTGAACAGAACAATGCTTTGTAAGGTGGTTATAGTTAGGTGTGCTGATCAGACCAATGCTTTGTAAGGTGGTTATAGTTGGGTTTGCTGAACAGACCAATGCTCTGTAAGGTGGTTATAGTTTGGTGTGCTGAACAGACCAATGCTCTGTAAGGTGGTTATAGTTTGGTGTGCTGAACAGACCAATGCTTTGTAAGATGGTTATAGTTGGGTGTGCTGAACAGACCAATGCTTTGTAAGGTGGTTATAGTTTGGTGTGCTGAACAGAACAATGCTTTGTAAGGTGGTTATAGTTTGGTGTGCTGAACAGACCAATGCTTTGTAAGGTGGTTATAGTTGGGTGTGCTGAACAGATCAATGCTTTGTAAGGTGGTTATAGTTGGGTGTGCTGAACAGACCAATGCTTTGTAAGGTGGTTATAGTTGGGTGTGCTGAACAGACCAATGCTTTGTAAGGTGGTTATAGTTGGGTGTGCTGAACAGACCAATGCTTTGTAAGGTGGTTATAGTTGGGTGTGCTGAACAGACCAATGCTTTGTAAGGTGGTTATAGTTGGGTGTGCTGAACAGACCAATGCTTTGTAAGGTGGTTATAGTTGGGTGTGCTGAACAGAACAATGCTTTGTAAGGTGGTTATAGTTGGGTGTGCTGAGCAGACCAATGCTTTGTAAGGTGGTTATTGTTTGATGTGCTTAACAGACCAATGCTTTGTAAGATGGTTATAGTTGGGTGTGCTGAACAGACCAATGCTTTGTAAGGTGGTTATAGTTGGGTGTGCTGAACAGACCAATGCTTTGTAAGGTGGTTATAGTTGGGTGTGCTGAACAGAACAATGCTTTGTAAGGTGGTTATAGTTGGGTGTGCTGAACAGACCAATGCTTTGTAAGGTGGTTATAGTTGGGTGTGCTGAACAGACCAATGCTTTGTAAGGGTGGTTATAACTGGGTGTGCTGAACAGAACAATGCTTTGTAAGGTGGTTATAGTTGGGTGTGCTGAACAGACCAATGCTTTGTAAGGTGGTTATAACTGGGTGTGCTGAACAGAACAATGCTTTGTAAGGTGGTTGTAGTTTTGTGTGCTGAACAGACCAATGCTTGTAAGGTGGTTATAGTTGGGTGTGCTGAACAGAACAATGCTTTGTAAGGTGGTTATAGTTGGGTGTGCTGAACAGAACAATGCTTTGTAAGATGGTTGTAGTTTTGTGTGCTGAACAGACCAATGCTTTGTAAGGTGGTTATAGTTGGATGTGCTGAACAGACCAATGCTTTGTAAGATGGTTATAGTTTGGTGTGCTGAACAGACCAATGCTTTGTAAGGTGGTTATAGTTTAATGTGCTGAACAGACCAATGCTTTGTAAGGTGGTTATAGTTGGGTGTGCTGAACAGACAAATGCTTTGTAAGATGGTTATAGTTGGGTGTGCTGAACAGACCAATGCTTTGTAAGGTGGTTATAGTTGGATGTGCTGAACAGACCAATGCTTTGTAAGATGGTTATAGTTGGGTGTGCTGAACAGACCAATGCTTTGTAAGATGGTTATAACTGGGTGTGCTGAACAGACCAATGCTTTGTAAGATGGTTATAGTTGGATGTGCTGAACAGACCAATGCTTTGTAAGATGGTTATAACTGGGTGTGCTGAAGTGACAGACCAATGCTTTGTAAGATGGTTATAGTTGGGTGTGCTGAACAGACCAATGCTTTGTAAGATGGTTATAGTTGGGTGTGCTGAACAGACCAATGCTTTGTAAGATGGTTATAGTTGGATGTGCTGAACAGACCAATGCTTTGTAAGATGGTTATAACTGGGTGTGCTGAACAGACCAATGCTTTGTAAGATGGTTATAGTTGGGTGTGCTGAACAGACCAATGCTTTGTAAGGTGGTTATAGTTGGTGTGCTGAACAGACCAATGCTTTGTAAGGTGGTTATAGTTGGATGTGCTGAACAGACCAATGCTTTGTAAGATGGTTATAGTTGGGTGTGCTGAACAGACCAATGCTTTGTAAGGTGGTTATAGTTGGGTGTGCTGAACAGACCAATGCTTTGTAAGGTGGTTATAGTTGGGTGTGCTGAACAGAACAATGCTTTGTAAGGTGGTTATAGTTTGGTGTGCTGAACAGACCAATGCTTTGTAAGGTGGTTATAGTTGGGTGTGCTGAACAGACCAATGCTTTGTAAGGTGGTTATAGTTGGGTGTGCTGAACAGACCAATGCTTTGTAAGGTGGTTATAGTTGGGTGTGCTGAACAGACCAATGCTTTGTAAGGTGGTTATAGTTGGGTGTGCTGAACAGACCAATGCTTTGTAAGGTGGTTATAGTTGGGTGTGCTGAACAGACATGCTTTGTATGTGTTGTAAGGTGGTTATAGTTGGGTGTGCTGAACAGACCAATGCTTTGTAAGGTGGTTATAGTTGGGTGTGCTGAACAGACCAATGCTTTGTAAGGTGGTTATAGTTGGGTGTGCTGAACAGACCAATGCTTTGTAAGGTGGTTATAGTTGGGTGTGCTGAACAGAACAATGCTTTGTAAGGTGGTTATAGTTGGGTGTGCTGAACAGACAATGCTTTGTAATGGTTATAGTTGGGTGTGCTGAACAGAACAATGCTTTGTAAGGTGGTTATAGTTGGGTGTGCTGAACAGAACCAATGCTTTGTAAGGTGTTATAGTTGGGTGTGCTGAACAGACCAATGCTTTGTAAGGTGGTTATAGTTGGGTGTGCTGAACAGACCAATGCTTTGTAAGGTGGTTATAGTTGGGTGTGCTGAACAGACCAATGCTTTGTAAGGTGGTTATAGTTGGGTGTGCTGAACAGACCAATGCTTTGTAAGGTGGTTATAGTTGGGTGTGCTGAACAGACCAATGCTTTGTAAGGTGGTTATAGTTGGGTGTGCTGAACAGACCAATGCTTTGTAAGATGGTTATAGTTGGGTGTGCTGAACAGACCAATGCTTTGTAAGGTGGTTATAGTTGGGTGTGCTGAACAGACCAATGCTTTGTAAGATGGTTATAATTGGGTGTGCTGAACAGACCAATGCTTTGTAAGGTGGTTATAGTTTGGTGTGCTGATCAGACCAATGCTTTGTAAGGTGGTTATAGTTTGGTGTGCTGATCAGACCAATGCTTTGTAAGGTGGCTATAGTTTGGTGTGCTGATCAGACCAATGCTTTGTAAGGTGGTTATAGTTGGGTGTGCTGAGCAGACCAATGCTTTGTAAGATGGTTATAGTTTGGTGTGCTGATCAGACCAATGCTTTGTAAGATGGTTATAGTTGGGTGTGCTGAACAGACCAATGCTTTGTAAGATGGTTATAGTTGGGTGTGCTGAACAGACCAATGCTTTGTAAGATGGTTATAGTTGGGTGTGCTGAACAGAACAATGCTTTGTAAGGTGGTTGCAGTTTTGTGTGCTGAACAGACCAATGCTTGTAAGGTGGTTATAGTTGGGTGTGCTGAACAGAACAATGCTTTGTAAGGTGGTTATAGTTGGGTGTGCTGAACAGACCAATGCTTTGTAAGGTGGTTATAGTTGGGTGTGCTGAACAGAACAATGCTTTGTAAGGTGGTTATTGTTGGGTGTGCTGAACAGACCAATGATTTGTAAGGTGGTTATAGTTGGGTGTGCCGAACAGACCAATTCTTTGTAAGATGGTTATAATTGGGTGTGCTGAACAGACCAATGCTTTGTAAGGTGGTTATAGTTGGGTGTGCTGAACAGACCAATGCTTTGTAAGATGGTTATAGTTGGGTGTGCTGAACAGACCAATGCTTTGTAAGAGGTTATAGTTGGGTGTGCTGAACAGATCAATGCTTTGTAAGATGGTTATAGTTGGGTGTGCTGAACAGATCAATGCTTTGTAAGGTGGTTATAGTTGGGTGTGCTGAACAGACCAATGCTTTGTAAGGTGGTTATAGTTGGGTGTGCTGAACAGACCAATGCTTTGTAAGATGGTTATAGTTGGGTGTGCTGAACAGACCAATGCTTTGTAAGGTGGTTATAGTTGGGTGTGCTGAACAGACCAATGCTTTGTAAGATGGTTATAGTTGGGTGTGCTGATTAGACCAATGCTTTGTAAGATGGTTATAGTTGGGTGTGCTGAACAGATCAATGCTTTGTAAGTCGGTTATAGTTAGGTGTGCTGAACAGACCAATGCTTTGTTAGGTGGCTATAGTTTGGTGTGCTGAACAGACCAATGCTTTGTAAGATGGTTATAGTTGGGTGTGCTGAACAGACCAATGCTTTGTAAGGTGGTTATAGTTGGGTGTGCTGAACAGACCAATGCTTTGTAAGATGGTTATAGTTGGGTGTGCTGAACAGACCAATGCTTTGTAAGGTGGTTATAGTTAGGTGTGCTGAACAGACCAATGCTTTGTAAGATGGTTATAGTATGGTGTGCTGAACAAACCAATGCTTTGTAAGGTGGTTATATTGGTAAAGACGTGACGCGGGGGAAGAAATTGTCTCCCTTTGTTATAGAGATATGGAATCAAATTACAGCCGTACCTGTCTATATATACCACCCGATGGACATGGAAATGGTCTCTATTCCTAAGTGCCCTTTATACGCAGGTCAAAATGGTTTATAATTTATCATTTGGGACCCTAAGGAAGTGGCCTTATTAAGCAGGTGGTCTTCATACAGAGGTCTAAGGCAGGTTTAACTGTAAGGTATATCAATGTATGTATAAATCACATAAAAAAATTAAATTCCGAGGTCTGTTTCCTATCTTTTAAAATATTATCACTCAACAGACCATGTCTTCTACTCACTTTTCTCATCATTATTTTTCTGTAAACAACCTCTCTCGTGACAAGAATCGACTATTTCTAGAGAATCGGATGTCAATGTAATGTTACGGGATCGTATAAAACCAGTGTAAAATTCAGGTTTTGTATTTCTGTCGGACGAAATCGTTGAATACAATGGGAATAAGATAAGCTTAACAGAACTGGTGACCTTTAACCTTTGTTTATATAAAGCTGTGGGCAAATTATCTGTTATCATCACTAACACAGTATGGATCAAACCGACATCCAAATGGAAAGTTAGAGGCCAAAAAGATCAGGTTGTTCTACTACTGTTATGATGACCTTGACATACCTTTCCTCTGCTTCCTTCCTGGCCTTGACCTCTTTTTCCATTTGGCCGACCTTGACCATAAGGTCGTGTTGGGCTTGGTTCCATCTACAGAAACGGACACGGAGTGAAACATAATCATCTAAAGGTTGTGGTTAAAATAGATTGTGACTAAATATAGATTGTGGTTAAATATAGATTGTGGTTAAATATAGATTGTGGTTAAATATAGATTTAGATGGCCTAATTGCTCACGAGTTATACTCAATATACTATGAGGAGCACTTCAAACTAACCTCAACCTTACTATTTATGTGGCGGGTTGTCGGCGGGAGAAACAGAAATCGCTTATAGTTCATCCAAAGAACGATAGACCTCGGACCGAAAGAAATCAACATTTAATTAGCTTATTCTCCATGTTTACCCAACTGGTTTTTAAATTTTAAAGGAGAAATAAGAAGTTGTTGTACATGACATTCAAAGATTACATTCGCCACAAATTTACTTGTTCCCAATGATATAACCAGTACAACTGAAATTAAACTTACTTGTCGTCATTCTTGTAAGGTGAGAGACTCCGACCAGGGTTGTAGTTCGGGGACAGACGGTGAGCGTCCCTGTAAAGGGTAGGTAAAGTATGTAAAGGGTAGGTAAAGTATCTCATAAATATATCAGACAACAATAAGTGTTAGCGCATTATTGGGGGTGTATATAGTTAAATTAATTGTTCTCTGTGTGTGGCGGCATGCGCATGTTTGTATATAAATTGTAGTTAGTTTGTGTTGGTAAAGTTGGTTATAGGCACTAAACCCACTAATCCCTTGTGGAGTGTTTATTACTTCATTGTACCGTCATATAGGCGGGTGCTCCGAAAAATAAACTGAGGAATTTACGTTGTTACATACATACATATGGCATACAATATGAGGTCAATGTGCTTGATTATTGTCCCGTTCCAAAATTTGTTATTTTTCGGAATATCATGCCAAAAATTAAAATTACTTAAACTTTACTAAAATGAATAAATAAAAAACCATTAAGTTATAGGTTTACTTAACTGTTTCATATTTTGATCACTAAAGAAAATAAAACGATTTAAGTATGAACAGTTACTTTTATCTTTTAAAGATGCTCCGCCGCCGACTGAACATAAATGATATTCATCATTTGAACAATAATTGGTGTTTAATCGTGTATATATATGTCTAATTAACACAAAAAATAATATGAAATAATTTAGTTTGTCTTTGGTGCGTGCGCAATCAGTACTTCATTCCATATAGGATATAGTGCCTCAGAATTTTTTCGGGATGCAACTAATTCTTTTTTATATTTTTAACTTGAAGTAAAATTAGAAGCTCAAACTTTTCGATGGAGGTAAGTAACTTTTGTAGCTGAATAAAAATACTAAATCGTCTGCTCCTGTTTTTGATAGTGAAAAAATGCCGTTTGTCAGCGGTGGAGCATCTTTAAGTATGTGGACATCTATGAGTGTGACTCAACGATACATGTGCAACCAATGCAATATAGAGTGACTCAAGTCTAAGTTGAGGACGCCAACAGGTATAGATGCCAATACAGACCGAAGATTAGGTAAATGAGGTTATGTGAACACCATATTAACCCAGCTTCCCGACCAAATCAGTACAATATACATTTTGTATATAGATCAGTAATCTTTACAGTTGTAACTAAAGGCTTTCGAACACTCAAGCTTGAACACCTATAAATACATACTTTATTCACAATCTGTGTAGTTTATATCGAGTTGTTTACAGGATCATTAAATTCGGGGATTTGTAAGGAGAACGGGTTAACATAATGATATACATGCCTTTTGAACGTAACTTTAAGCTTCCGATCTCTACCGTAAATGCACAGAGCTTTTCACAATCTGTGTTATTTATATACCGAGTTGTTTACGGGATCTTTAAATCCGGTGTTTTGTGAGAAGAAAGGGTTTACTTATATCTGAGTATTATATTGATCTATCATATGATAACATCTAGGCTGTTGTTGACTTTACTCTGTGGTCATTAATAGAGTGGTCACGCGCAGCTTAATGTCTGACGTCATTGACAAATCCCTTACTATGTTACACAACACTTAACTCGGACCATGCTCAGTATTGGTATAGCGTAATATGGTCGAGTGTATTCATTCAAAATCTGGAAATTATGAAATGTCAAGAACTTCTAAAAACACATCATCATTTACATTTACTTACGTGTTCCCTGATTACGTGTTTACTTACATTTTACACCAAAGCGTTTTCCGGTATGTTTGTGACTTGACTAACAATAGAAAAGTTGATTATCAAACAGAAGCAGTCTAGGACTTAGACATGTAATCTTTATGTCGTTTATGATTTGGCTGTGCGTTTAAGTAAAATTCTGTATCAACACAACACTCTCCTCTCCTACCCTCACGCCATGTCTTAGTAGCACAAGTGTATCCATAAAGTACGTAGTAAATTCATTTTGTCAATTGTATATATATTACAATAAGGTGTTTTAATTTTGTTTTAATCTTAATTATTTTGCACCATACTTAAAATAGAACTTAAATAGTGATATACTCAACTACTTAGTATTGTCACATCACTTATTATTATTTTTGAACAAGCCATGTTCAAAAGATATTGTGTATATATATGTATCTAACGGAGGACAATAAAGAATACCTATACTTACGGTGTAGATGTTTTCCTGTTGAACATTGTCTATATCAACCCCAACACACCATGATAAAATGCCTTCCGTGGAACCTATGGTCTGGACATGCTGGGTACAACACACACAAGGACAGTACCTAGTATACTCACTACACTAAATAGGTATACACAGACCAACACTTAGTAAGAAAAACCTTCTCGACCAGACGGTAAATATTCTTTATCCTTTGAGTGCATTAAAATACACGTATGCGTATAAATCTTTACTATATGCCAGTAGGAGTCGGAGGTCACACCTACCCGGCGCCTGATTTTAAAGAATTGCCATAGTGCGGATATTGTTCAACCCTTACAGCTGCTATCTACAAGTTTATACAGTCTCACTCCTCATTTATGCAAGTTTCATTTCCTAAAAATGCTACGAATAATCGCCAAGAACGCAAAGATACAAATCATACAAGTACAGATCTGGAATACAGTAATGGAATTTGTGATCTAAGACCTATAGCTAGTTTTATTTAATAAAAAATAAGGTAGTATTTATAGCGAACTCTATTGATATTGACACAGATTTAGACTTTAATTTTGATAAAATTAAAAAAAAACTGATTGTCATATGTACATGGGAGTTATTTTGCATTGTAATGCCAAGTGCCAAGACCATATAAAGGCAATATACATCCGTAATGAAAAACATAAATCAATTTCCTGAACGATTGAAATATATACTAAGTAGGAATTGTCTACATAGTACTATATATACGTAAAGGATGGAAAGCTTCCCGACACCAAAAGAGAAAATGGCATGATGAATTTCCAGACCCCGATCGGCCCATATTTTTGTAAAAACGGGGTTGCTATCGTCTTAGTGACGGCACTTTGTTTATATGTGTATGATAATTTTGAAAGGAAAGTAATCGCTCTTTCCAAAGGTAGTAACCGTTTTTTGTGACGACGTACTAGAAATGTGATTT
Organism: Argopecten irradians; assembly: GCF_041381155.1. Classification (NCBI taxonomy): domain Eukaryota; kingdom Metazoa; phylum Mollusca; class Bivalvia; order Pectinida; family Pectinidae; genus Argopecten; species Argopecten irradians. The sequence goes on along the minus strand of NC_091142.1, from coordinate 31,069,299 downwards.
TAGCCCCTAAAGCTAAGTGGGGTAGAAGTTACCGATTTTTTTTATCTAGATCTCTAAAGCGTCTGAAAATGGTCTTAGGACACTCTGGTGGGTCCATGATTATATAAACTGTAACTAATTCTCAGATTTCTGTGGTCAAGATATAATGTATTAATCTATATGAAAATAATTGAAGCTTAGAATTTTTCTTTACTGTAAAGAAAATTTTATAAATATCAACCCATATCAAATGATTCAACTGAACTTTATCTTCCCATCTTCTCCATGTCTATCAAGTTTGTAATACGTCATAATATCTTAACAAAAGTTGATGGAACGAGTTTTTTTTTTTTTTAATGAATGGCAGATATTGTCACCAGTGATGGCCTTCATATCACATCTGTATGATATATATTTAAATTTATATGTGAGTGACATGTGATGGAATTACAAAATATATTGGGTTTTTTTTATACAATAATTTGCCATTTACCTGACTTTTCGAGTAATCTTCATATCCGTCCCAACTTCAGCACATCTATGAATGACCTTATATTTGTTATCACCAAACTCCTTCATAGTAGTTTTTGATAATCGTGTCTTTCTTTACCTTGTCAGTTTGAGAAATATTCTTGTAGTATAGGTCTTGTGTTAAATATATTTTTAATGGGATGTGAATATAAATGGGAAGGTTTATATATAGAGAATACATGTCATGGTTAGTATCTTACAATACAAGGTTTATTTTGGTGCGAGACTTAGGAAAGCCGAAAGGACGAGGCTTTGCCGAGTCGTCTCGGCTTTCCGTGTCGAGAATTCCATGTCAAAATAAACCTTGTATTGTAAGATGCTAACCATGTATTATCTATTAAACAGTTAAACAGATGATAACATCCTTTATGATATATATATTATGTAATGGTATCACGTGTCACTCACAGATACATTTATGTACTTAAAATATATTCTTGTTTATTACAATCATTTTGACAAATGTCATGTATTTACAGAAAATACAAGAAACTAAACAGATATATCTGTTAAATCATACTTCATTAGGTCACTAGCTGCAATAATGTAGTTCAAAAGACTTTTAGACAGATAATGGTCGTAGGCCGGGTACGTATATTCGTTCTATTAGGTCACACGATATAAAGTTTCATGTGATCTATTCTCATTGTCTTTTGTCCGCCATCGTGTGCCCATAACCCACGTAAAGAATTTATTTTAACTTCTGCAAAACGTCTGAAGCAAAATTCTGCGCATAGCTATGGTCATGTTTATGGTCACATTCCCAGGGGCTCTGGGATAGGCAAAAAGTGGTAAAATTGAATCAAGGGTCAAAAACTCTTTGCAAAAATTGTCAATTTCATGACCCTGGGTCTCGCATGTTCCTCTGTGGAGGTGGTCAAGTTTACTATATTGATTTATATGTGGAAGCTCATTAGTGAGCATTATCATTTTTGAGCGTTCGCCCCTGTGAGGAAGGCTCTGGGTTCTGTCCCCTGGCCGAGGCACACCAAAGTCTATAAAAGTGGTAGTTTCTGCTCCTGCTTAGCGCTCAGCATACAGGGAGTGGGTCGACTGGTTCGCCCGTTGTCAGTATAATGTGACCGGGTGGCGTGTGTTGCTTGGTGTCTTCGGCGGCATGCTTCAGTGATATAGCACTATAAAAGGGCAACAGTTCCACTAAACAGAACACGAACACACCACAGTCTCCCAAAACACGCACCTCGCACTTCACACACGCTATACCGCATACATGGGAGGCCGTCCTTACATGACCCTGGACGTTAATTAATCAAACAAACAAACAAACAAACAAGTATTATCATTTCAATTACATTTAATTTATAGTAAAAGAGTTAAACATGTTTATAACTATTAAGATGACATTTTAACATTATATAGCTTTATTTAGCCTGGTTGTCTCTTAGTAGATTTAGGATGCAGCCAAAAGGGATCAAACCGGCTAAATTAACTTACAAAAATAGAAAACAATAAAAACTAGTAACAGATGTGATGGAAGAAAATGTATTCATAGATTGAAAGGTCCAATTGATAAATAAAAACCAATTATTCTGTGTAAAAAGTTTCCTTTTCTTCTTTATCATTTTTAGATTGCTTTTCTTATAAAACTTTGGCCATAAATGATGTCAACTGTCGATGGGCCGTAAAACTCACCGTATATGTATAAAACAGCAACAAACTTGACTTAGACAACATTAATGCTTCATCTTGGACTGAAGGTTCTGCTCAGAAATGCACCGTGTGTGCATAGAATAACTGGAGCTTGTGCATGAAAATAAATCAATCTACATGTGCTATATTCTTCTGAAGAAAAAAAACCAATTACATGTATCAATGTGTTGTGTATCTGACCCGAAAGAACAGGATGACATACAGTCACCATGCTTCGTCCGTCGTCGTTTGGCCTACAGCATGCTGGCATGAAGAGCTACCAAGTTTGTTCAAATTAATTACCTTGACCTTCATTCAAGACCACAGGGGTCGAAAAGGCTAAAATCTTTAAACAACTTTTTTCTCAATAACCAAAAGACCCGTGGTATTCATATTTGATCTGCAGCATGCTGGCATTAAAGGCTACCAAGTTTGTTCAAATGAGTTGCCTTGACCTTCCTTCAAGGTCACAGAGGTCTAAAATGCTAAAACTGTTAACATTTTTTTTTAATAACTAAGATGCCTAGGGTACTGATATTAGGTCTGTAGCATGCATGGATGAAGAGCTACCAAGTTTTTCTTTCTTTTTTAATGACCTAGACCATCATTCAATGTCACAGGAATCGAACATGCTAAAATCTTTAAAGAATTTATTGCGCATTTCAGTTCTTCAATATATTGCATTCAATTAACAGTCAGGTAACTATTAAGGCCCATTGGGTCTCTTGTTTTATTTTAAGCATCATTGTTTACAGTTATGAATCCACTCCTATCACCTACACGGTACTACTTGTCACATTTTAGCATCAAGTCTGTTGAATTTTAAAACGCAAGAGCTTGACGTTCTATCAATAATAGATCTAATATGTATAAAATACCCCTAACGTTATATATACATACTCTATGTTTTTATATAGTATAAGCTTAAAGGTATTTTGCATATATTTATGCTATATACATTATTGACAGAACGTCAAGCTCCTGTGTTTAAAATAACATGAGATTGGATTTATTTTTATTTTTAACGAATAAATATGTTCTAATGTCCTTAGTTAAGATCGTATTATGAGCCCCGTCGCATATAGTTTTGCGTAATCGTTTCGTTACTTTCATGCACGGAGTTCCGCAAAATAAAATGTACTGTTGATAATCCGTTAAATATAGTTACCACTTTGGCGCCGAACTGAAATGAAAGTGATCCACTTTGCGAATGTAAATAGATAGGAAATCTTGGAAATAACAAGCTTAACAGAACATTGTGGAGTGGTTTTCGTATGAGAGGTAAGAAATGGGAAGCTTACGAATTCATGGAGTTGCCGCTACATATAAATTGATATAGATACAGTGACCGAATCATCTGTCAATAAAAGAGTTCAAACCATAGGGGCCCGTAACTACTGTTTATATTATAATATATATATTCAGTCACTGGGCACGTTATATCCCAGTGACTGAATATATAAATTATAATATAAACAGTAGTTACGGGTCCCTGTGTTCAAACAGGCTATCACAAGGGCCTAAATATCCCGAGATACTCTGGCCCTGACACCAGACTTATGTAACATTATGACAGATAGATGTCTGGATTAGGGCCTGAGCGCAGTCCTATATCAAAACGTGAAATAAATCACATATGTTTTTTTGTAGTTTTTTGGTTATATCATAAAGATGGCTGATTGTAGATCTAGATTATATCAGATCTATATGTTTCCGGTATTTAATTGGGGACACTCCCATATATGCGAGATAGTCCTGCATTTGAGTAACAGTCCTGCATTTGAGGGATCATTTAGATTAGTTACGCAAATACAGGGTTATGTGAAAAGAAAATGGATAAAATTGTTTACAGGACTATTCTGCATTATAAGTTAAGAGTGTCCCCAACCTGTCTAAGGCAACGGATTATAACCTCAGAATTTTATGTGTTTACATTTTTTCTGCAAGATTGAAAATTATTATAAATTAATATATATAGTTCATTGACATGCACAGGATATCAAAAGTTAGAAAGAATTCCAAATTATCCAACTGGAATACATGTATTTCAATTTACTTGATGTTGTTTCTATCAAAGGTGGAAATGTTAATCTGAGCCATCACCTTAGGCTTCCGGTTTCATGATGTCATTGCAGATTTGCTGATGGTGCCGTGTGCTTGAGAATTACACACAGTACATTTATTGCTTCGGTCTTGTCTATATATAGTTATCTAAAACTACTTACAGTAATTTCAAAGCGTATCCCAATGACAGGTTCTCTATATGTACATGAAGGTGCAAGACTTTCCCCCAGGACACAATTTCAAAGTCCAAGGGGTACTGGAATGTATTGGAATCTACATGTATATGTTTACATGTGCATGTTATGGTTAGTAGAGCTTTGCACTACGCAGCCTTTGGCCGTGCAGATAGCTGCGCTCCTATTATATAAGACATTAGAAGATATTAAGTATTATTAAAAGTAAAAATGTACATGCACTACAGTAAAATATAAACATATATAAGGTCTACGACTACATTAAGTAGCAGTGGCGTAGCTACCATTGACGCAAAAACGCAACTGCGTGCACATCAATCAATTCTCAACAAAAAAATTGTTCGACTTGGGACCCTCCAAAACAAAAAAATTCTCACGCCTTAGGCGACACTTACAATTACAATTTGTAAATAAAGGTAATTTTCAATCTGCAATATAAATTAATCCGTTTCAGTTTTATTTTTTCTTCCCAAAATTACTACGTTAAGAACGTTTTGAAATCATAAAAATACATCGTAAAAATCTTCTCTGCCATTCTAAATTGTATTTTTTTCCAGGGGGGGGGGGGGGGAATCCCCCGGACCCAAAAAAACAACCATTTTCTCGCGCCTTCGGCGCTCGGACTCCACTTTGCGTGCACATAGTTTGCTGCTAGCGACGCCACTGAGTAGGGTTAAAACACTACTACATGTAGGACAGGTGTACAAATGTAACCTAGGTTAATACTTATTATTAGTACATCACGTGACAGAATGCTGGATTATGATTAGCTACACAGATGGGTACTATTTGCAATAGTGCCCGGGCAAGCGGGCACCATTGAAGTGGCGCAAAATTGAACGTGAATGTATTTTGACGTCACCATTACATGACATCATTATAATGTTGCACTTCAACCAAGACGTCAAGATGGCGGACAGGCCGTGTGTGCGGGGATGGAAGCAAATGTTGCTTTTCTACAGAAGACAGTTCACTCATATTCTGTATTTATCTACTTTTTTTAATCTTCATGAAGCTGAATCCCGTTTTAAAGAAACACAGATTTCTGCAACAATTCATATGTTGTACTTTTAATGTAACAACGTAATGTGGAAATGAAGATAGCGTTGCGAGGAGTCGCTTGACGTGTTTCTGTTACGATGAAATGAAAACGGGTATCATGTTAGGCTGATGTACTAAACCCATTATGGCCCGTTTGAGAGGGCACTATTGCCTCATAGTATTGTCTCGTGATAGGATAGTGCCATCCCTCGACAATACTATGAGGCAATAGTGCCCTCTCAACCAGGCCATAATAGATAAATATTCTTGTTTTGGGTTTGTTTTATAGCAGATGGATATGCATTGAATTTGTGATTTTGGTTTTTGTAGTAATGCCCCACTGCTGCAATCATGAATGACAGTGATAGCAGTGATGAAAATACACCCGTCAAGACAGCAAACCCTAATAGGAGACGCCGAGGACTTGCCAGTAGACTGAAATTACAACGTTCAGAAATCTCAAATGACTTAACAGCTGAAGAAGCAGCGATATATTCTACACAAGTTAATAAATGCTTCAGTTCAAAATCTGGATCTATCCCTTTAAATGCAGATTTAATGACAAAACAAGCATCAATTGATTCAGGTAAAATTTAGTCGTCACTTTGTGTCTTTGTTATTTCCGTTTTTTTTTTTTTTTTTTTTTTTTTTGTATTCCTATTATCATGCTTTATGCAAATTTTCTATCAGTTTTATCTGTAATTGATAGTTTATAAAACTATACTACAGGTTATAGGACTATACATATGTACTACAGGTTATAGGACTATACATATGTACTACAGGTTATAGGACTATACATATGTACTACAGGTTATAGGACTATACATATGTACTACAGGTTATAGGACTATACATATGTACTACAGGTTATAGGACTATACATATGTACTACAGGTTATAGGACTATACATATGTACTACAGGTTATAGGACTATACATATGTACTACAGGTTATAGGACTATACATATGTACTACAGGTTATAGGACTATACATATGTACTACAGGTTATAGGACTATACATATGTACTACAGGTTATAGGACTATACATATGTGCTACAGGTTATAGGACTATACATATGTACTACAGGTTATAGGACTATACATATATACTACAGGTTATAGGACTATACATATGTACTACAGGTTATAGGACTATACATATGTACTACAGGTTATAGGACTATACATACGTACTACAGGTTATAGGACTATACATACGTACTACAGGTTATAGGACTATACATATGTACTACAGGTTATAGGACTATACATATGTACTACAGGTTATAGGACTATACATATGTACTACAGGTTATAGGACTATACATATGTACTACAGGTTATAGGACTATACATATGTACTACAGGTTATAGGACTATACATATGTACTACAGGTTATAGGACTATACATATGTACTACAGGTTATAGGACTATAATATGTACTACAGGTTATAGGACTATACATACGTACTACAGGTTATAGGACTATACATATGTACTACAGGTTATAGGACTATACATATGTACTACAGGTTATAGGACTATACATATGTACTACAGGTTATAGGACTATACATATGTACTACAGGTTATAGGACTATACATATGTACTACAGGTTATAGGACTATACATATGTACTACAGGTTATAGGACTATACATATGTACTACAGGTTATAGGACTATACATATGTACTACAGGTTATAGGACTATACATATGTACTACAGGTTATAGGACTATACATATGTACTACAGGTTATAGGACTATACATATGTACTACAGGTTATAGGACTATACATATGTACTACAGGTTATAGGACTATACATATGTACTACAGGTTATAGGACTATACATATGTACTACAGGTTATAGGACTATACATATGTACTACAGGTTATAGGACTATACATATGTACTACAGGTTATAGGACTATACTGGAAGATAAAGCAAAAACCTTGAATAATAATTATATAATGGGACTAATCTATGTACCTGAAAATGTTTGTGTGGGATTAGTAGCTATATAATATTTGCAGTGATAGATGCAGAACGCAACTCTTTGTAAAAACACTGCTGAAGTGCTGTACGTTATGCTATCTTTTAACATAATCACCAATAGAAATAATAGTCACACACAAACTTTGTCAGGTATCGTGTGGTACATGAATTTTTTTTTTCTATAAATCTATTGTACAAAAAAGATGTACATGCACAACTTTTTTAATGCTGTTGCGGCTACAGAAATTTTGGAGATATCTACATATCTTTTAGAGATGTAATCTTATGATGAGACAAAACTTTCTGATTTATATCAATGTAGTGTCAGACCTTTGTGGTCAAGTTTTCTTTACTATTGAACTTAGGAAGAAAGCACTATTCTATAAGTTTCTATAAGTTGGGACTAGTAGTCGTGTCGGAACAGTAGTCGTGATTGTGTACATATTCTACTGTGTGTCTGAATGTCTGGAGCTGCTGACGAATACTTCATGATGGTGTTGTTTAGTTTATGTGGAAATTGTGTTTCATGAGATGCAATTTTTTTTTTTTTAAATTCCCAAATCACGTTTTCTGTTCCTTCTCAACTATTGGTAGGGTCCCAGTGTAGGAATTCGTAACTGTTGAAAATGGGTATAATATCAAAAATTCCTTTAAACAGATATAGAAGAGGAAACAGGTTCAATTCTGTCCTGCAAACTGAGAAAGATTTCTCCCAAACCAACACGACAGGTAGATGATGATTTAGTCTTACTGGACGATGACGATCTCATTTTATGGTATGTATGTAAATGTAACATTTATGTGTAGATACCATTTTATGGTATGTATATAAATGTAACTTTTGTGTATAGATTTATGGTATGTATATAAATTTAACATTAGTGTGTAAATTTATGGTATGTATATAAATGTAACGTTTGTGTGTAGATTTATGTTATGTATATAAATGTAACGTTTGTGTGTAGATTTATGGTATGTATATAAATGTAACGTTTGTGTGTAGATTTATGGTATGTATATAAATGTAACGTTTGTGTGTAGATTTATGGTATGTATATAAATGTAACATTTGTGTGTAGATTTATGGTATGTATATAAATGTAACATTTGTGTGTAGATTTATTGTATGTATATAAATGTAACGTTTGTGTGTAGATTTATGGTATGTATATAAATGTAACATTTTTGTGTAGATTTATGGTATGTATATAAATGTAACGTTTGTGTGTAAATTTATGGTATGTATATAAATGTAGCGTTTGTGTGTAGATTTATGGTATGTTTATAAATGTAGCGTTTGTGTGTAGATTTATGGTATGTTTATAAATGTAACGTTTGTGTGTAGATTTATGGTATGTATATAAATGTAACATTTTTGTGTAGATTTATGGTATGTATATAAATGTAACATTTGTGTGTAGATTTATGGTATGTATATAAATGTAGCGTTTGTGTGTAGATTTATGGTATGTTTATAAATGTAACGTTTTGGTAGATTTATGGTATGGATATAAATGTAGCGTTTGTGTGTAGATTTATGGTATGGATATAAATGTAACGTTTGTGTGTAGATTTATGGTATGTATATAAATGTAACATTTTTGTGTAGATTTATGGTATGTATATAAATGTAACATTTGTGTGTAGATTTATGGTATGTATATAAATGTAGCTTTTGTGTGTAGATTTATGGTATGTATATAAATGTAGCGTTTGTGTGTAGATTTATGGTATGTATATAAATGTAGCGTTTGTGTGTAGATTTATGGTATGTATATAAATGTAACGTTTGTGTGTAGATTTATGGTATGTATATAAATGTAACATTTTTGTGTAGATTTATGGTATGTATATAAATGTAACATTTGTGTGTAGATTTATGGTATGTATATAAATGTAACGTTTGTGTGTAGATTTATGGTATGTATATAAATGTAGCGTTTGTGTGTAGATTTATGGTATGTATATAAATGTAGCGTTTGTGTGTAGATTTATGGTATGTTTATAAATGTAACGTTTTGGTAGATTTATGGTATGGATATAAATGTAGCGTTTGTGTGTAGATTTATGGTATGTATATAAATGTAACATTTGTGTGTAGATTTATGGTATGTATATAAATGTAACATTTGTGTGTAGATTTATGGTATGTATATAAATGTAACGTTTTGGTAGATTTATGGTATGTATATAAATGTAACGTTTGTGTGTAGATTTATGGTATGTATATAAATGTAACGTTTGTGTGTAGATTTATGGTATGGATATAAATGTAACGTTTGTGTGTAGATTTATTGTATGTATATAAATGTAACGTTTGTGTGTAGATTTATGGTATGTATATAAATGTAACATTTGTGTGTAGATTTATTGTATGTATATAAATGTAACGTTTGTGTGTAGATTTATGGTATGTATATAAATGTAACATTTGTGTGTAGATTTATGGTATGTATATAAATGTAACGTTTGTGTGTAGATTTATGGTATGTATATAAATGTAACGTTTGTGTGTAGATTTATTGTATGTATATAAATGTAACGTTTGTGTGTAGATTTATGGTATGTATATAAATGTAACATTTGTGTGTAGATTTATTGTATGTATATAAATGTAACGTTTGTGTGTAGATTTATGGTATGTATATAAATGTAACGTTTGTGTGTAGATTTATGGTATGTATATAAATGTAACGTTTGTGTGTAGATTTATTGTATGTATATAAATGTAACGTTTGTGTGTAGGTTTATGGTATGTATATAAATGTAACATTTGTGTGTAGATTTATGGTATGTATATAAATGTAACATTTGTGTGTAGATTTATTGTATGTATATAAATGTAACGTTTGTGTGTAGATTTATTGTATGTATATAAATGTAACGTTTGTGTGTAGATTTATGATATGTATATAAATGTAACGTTTGTGTGTAGATTTATGGTATGTATATAAATGTAGCGTTTGTGTGTAGATTTATGGTATGTTTATAAATGTAACGTTTTGGTAGATTTATGGTATTGATATAAATGTAGCGTTTGTGTGTAGATTTATGGTATGGATATAAATGTAACGTTTGTGTGTAGATTTATTGTATGTATATAAATGTAACGTTTGTGTGTAGATTTATGGTATGTATATAAATGTAACATTTGTGTGTAGATTTATGGTATGTATATAAATGTAACGTTTTGGTAGATTTATGGTATGTATATAAATGTAACATTTGTGTGTAGATTTATGGTATGTATATAAATGTAACATTTGTGTGTAGATTTATGGTATGTATATAAATGTAACATTTGTGTGTAGATTTATGGTATGTATATAAATGTAACGTTTGTGTGTAGATTTATGGTATGTATATAAATGTAACGTTTGTGTGTAGATTTATGGTATGTATATAAATGTAACGTTTGTGTGTAGATTTATTGTATGTATATAAATGTAACGTTTGTGTGTAGATTTATGGTATGTATATAAATGTAACATTTGTGTGTAGATTTATGGTATGTATATAAATGTAACATTTGTGTGTAGATATATGGTATGTATATAAATGTAGCGTTTGTGTGTAGATTTATGGTATGTATATAAATGTAACGTTTGTGTGTAGATTTATGGTATGTATATAAATGTAACGTTTGTGTGTAGATTTATGGTATGTATATAAATGTAACATTTTTGTGTAGATTTATTGTATGTATATAAATGTAACATTTGTGTGTAGATTTATTGTATGTATATAAATGTAACATTTGTGTGTAGATTTATGGTATGTATATAAATGTAACGTTTGTGTGTAGATTTATGGTATGTATATAAATGTAACGTTTGTGTGTAGATTTATGGTATGTATATAAATGTAACATTTGTGTGTAGATTTATGGTATGTATATAAATGTAACGTTTGTGTGTAGATTTATGGTATGTATATAAATGTAACGTTTGTGTGTAGATTTATTGTATGTATATAAATGTAACATTTGTGTGTAGATTTATGGTATGTATATAAATGTAACGTTTGTGTGTAGATTTATGGTATGTATATAAATGTAACGTTTGTGTGTAGATTTATGGTATGTATATAAATGTAACATTTGTGTGTAGTACAGTTGATTAAACACAATAACTGTGACCCACTTCTTGTTTTACCGTAATTGAAAAATTAAGCGCCCTGGGCTTTTAGAAAATTGAAAAAATTAAAAGGTGATTAATAGAACGAAAATATTTCAAACCTATCTAATTTTATTTCCAAGCAATTGAAATTGAGGCCTAAAAAGTGGGATGGGCGCTTATTGGGTCACGCGTAGTATATATTATAGAGAAACCTGTATAATCTGACACCCAACTTGTCTGACATCCTGTCAAATCCGACACTACTATATTCCTGTGAACAGCTGTAGTTAACAACAATACCTGACTTCTCTTGACACCCAGTCTAAGCTGACCAAAGTAGTCGTTCCCCTACAGGATAAAATCACTACAAGTCAAAAGCATATACATTTTCTTGACACATAGTGTTATATTGTTCTAGTGTTTATTTGCTGAATTATCTCCCTTGCTGCTAATGCTGAAAGTTATTCATGATGATTTAAAGAATTACATGAGTTTGCAACACTTCCTTAGCTTGTAGACTGATAAGTGGATCTAATGAACCTCCTTTATTTTACAGCACTCCTACTAACTCAGCTGTTGTACAGTTGAAGTCACCGTCTCCACCCCCAGGGCCCCCGTCTCCACCCAGAAACACTGATAGTTTAGAGTCACGAAGACGGAGGCCAAGAATGACCAAGGCAATAAAAAAAGCTTTGAGGTAATGACAAAGAGACTTAGTTTTAACAGATTATAGTTAGACTGCTTTGAGATAATAAAATACTGTGCACTGTACACCTAAATGTATTCGATGATATTACGGTAATTTCTTACAATGATATGAAATACTGTTCTCTGTTACAACTGTTATGTATATAATGATACATGTAACGGTAATCTCTCACATGTAATGTATGTGATGATACATATAATGGTAATCTCTCACATGTAATGTATGTGATGATACATATAATGGTAATCTCTCACATGTAATGTATGTGATGATACATGTATTACAGTAATCTCTCGCATGTAATGTATGTGATGATACATATAATGGTAATCTCTCACATGTAATGTATGTGATGATACATATAACGGTAATCTCACATGTAATGTATGTGATGATACATGTAACAGTAATCTCTCACATGTAATGTATGTGATGATACATATAACGGTAATCTCTCACATGTAATGTATGTGATGATACATATAATGGTAATCTCTCACATGTAATGTATGTGATGATACATATAACGGTAATCTCTCACATGTAATGTATGTGATGATACATGTATTACAGTAATCTCTCACATGTAATGTATGTGATGATACATGTATTACAGTAATCTCTCACATGTAATGTATGTGATGATACATGTAACGGTAATCTCTCACATGTAATGTACCGTATGTGATGATACATGTATTACAGCAATCTCTCACAAGTAATGTATGTGATGATACATGTAACGGTAATCTCTCACATGTAATGTATGTGATGATACATGTATTACAGTAATCTCTCACATGTAATGTATGTGATGATACATGTATTACAGCAATCTCTCACATGTAATGTACCGTATGTGATGATACATGTATTACAGCAATCTCTCACAAGTAATGTATGTGATGATACATGTAACGGTAATCTCTCACAAGTAATGTATGTGATGATACATGTAACGTTAATCTCTCACATGTAATGTATGTGATGATACATGTATTACAGTAATCTCTCACATGTAATGTATGTGATGATACATGTATTACAGCAATCTCTCACATGTAATGTATGTGATGATACATATAATACAGCAATCTCTCACATGTAATGTATGTGATGATACATATAACGGTAATCTCTCACAAGTAATGTATGTGATGATACATATAATGTTAATCTCTCACATGTAATGTATGTGATGATACATGTATTACAGCAATCTCTCACATGTAATGTATGTGATGATACATGTATTACAGCAATCTCTCACATGTAATGTATGTGATGATACATATAATGTTAATCTCTCACAAGTAATGTATGTGATGATACATATAATGTTAATCTCTCACAAGTAATGTATGTGATGATACATGTAACGGTAATCTCTCACATGTAATGTATGTGATGATACATGTATTACAGTAATCTCTCACATGTAATGTATGTGATGATACATATAACAGTAATCTCTCACATGTAATGTATGTGATGATACATATAACGGTAATCTCTCACATGTAATGTATGTGATGATACATGTATTACAGTAATCTCTCACATGTAATGTATGTGATGATACATGTAACGGTAATCTCTCACATGTAATGTATGTGATGATACATGTAACGGTAATCTCTCACATGTAATGTATGTGATGATACATATAATGGTAATCTCTCACATGTAATGTATGTGATGATACATGTATTACAGTAATCTCTCACATGTAATGTATGTGATGATACATGTATTACAGTTAATCTCTCACATGTAATGTATGTGATGATACATATAACAGTAATCTCTCACATGTAATGTATGTGATGATACATGTAACGGTAATCTCTCACATGTAATGTATGTGATGATACATATAATGGTAATCTCTCACATGTAATGTATGTGATGATACATATAACGGTAATCTCTCACATGTAATGTATGTGATGATACATGTATTACAGTAATTTCTCACATGTAATGTATGTGATGATACATATAACAGTATTCTCTCACAAGTAATATATGTGATGATACATATAACAGTAATCTCTCACATGTAATGTATGTGATGATACATGTATTACGGTAATCTTTCACATGTAATGTATGTGATGAAACATATAACTGTAATCTCTCACATGAAATGTATGTGATAATACATATAACGGTAATCTCTCACATGTAATGTATGTGATGATACATGTAACAGTAATCTCTCACATGTAATGTATGTGATGATACATGTAACAGTAATCTCTCACATGTATTATGTATGTGATGATACATGTATTACAGTAATCTCTCACATGTAATGTATGTGATGATACATGTATTACAGTAATCTCTCACATGTAATGTATGTGATGATACATATAACGGTAATCTCTCACATGTAATGTTTGTGATGATACATGTATTACAGCAATCTCTCACATGTAATGTATGTGATGATACATGTATTACAGTAATCTCTCACATGTAATGTATGTGATGATACATGTATTACAGTAATCTCTCACATGTAATGTATGTGATGATACATGTATTACAGTAATCTCTCACATGTAATGTATGTGATGATACATGTATTACAGTAATCTCTCACATGTGATGTATGTGATGATACATGTATTACAGCAATCTCTCACATGTAATGTATGTGATGATACATGTATTACAGTAATCTCTCACATGTAATGTATGTGATGATACATGTATTACAGTAATCTCTCACATGTAATGTATGTGATGATACATGTATTACAGTAATCTCTCACATGTAATGTATGTATGATACATGTTTTACAGTAATCTCTCACAAACGAAGACACAGCTCCAAGTGAACAGTTTTAAGGAGAGTGAACTTAACACCAGTGATGTTGTGATATGTACTGATGATGTTGATGAGGATGACCAACTCATGCTGAAAGTCCGACACGGCACTGACACCTACAGACTACCAGTAATGCAGGTAAAACTGTCACACATATAGACTACCAGTATAAATGTGGGTAAAACTGTCACACATACAGACTACCAGTAATGCATGTAAAACTGTCACACATACAGACTACCAGTAATGTAGACACATACAGACTACCAGTAATGTAGGTAAAACTGACACATACAGACCGCCAGTAATGTAGGTAAAACTCTGACACATACAGACTACCAGTAATGCAGGTAAAACTGTCACACATACAGACTACCAGTAATGTAGGTAAAACTGACACATACAGACTACCAGTAATGCAGGTAAAACTGACACATACAGACTTCCAGTAATGCAGGTAAAAACTGACACATACAGACTACCAGTAATGCAGGTAAAACTGACACATACAGACTACCAGTAATGCAGGTAAAACTCACAAATACAGACTACCAGTAATGCAGGTAAAACTGACACATACAGACTACCAGTAATGCAGGTAAAACTGACACATACAGACTGCCAGTAATGTACCATAGGTAAAACTCTGACACATACAGACTACCAGTAATGTACCATAGGTAAAACTCTGACACATACAGACTACCAGTAATGCAGGTAAAACTGACACATACAGACTGCCAGTAATGTAGGTAAAACTGACACATACAGACTACCAGTAATGCAGGTAAAACTCTGACACATACAGACTTCCAGTAAAGTAGGTAAAACTCTGACACATACAGACCGCCAGTAATGTAGGTAAAACTGTCACACATACAGACTACCAGTAATGTAGGTAAAACTCTCACACATACAGACTGCCAGTAATGTAGGTAAAACTCTCACACATACAGACTGCCAGTAATGTAGGTAAAACTCTTGACACATACAGACTACCAGTAATGTAGGTAAAACTCTTGACCTTGACATTGTCATTGTCGTTGTCATTGACATAAACAGACTGTCAGTGATACAGGTAACATTGAAAACCCAATATTGAGGTATTAAAGATAGAAATGTCAATGATGTTTTAATTTGATATTGAATATATGCATTGAGCATTGACTTTAATATCCAAGTATTTAATAATAACCCACTCCAGTCATGACAATATGTGCAAAATGTTACTAGCTAGGACCTATCGGTCAGTGATAATGACCCAGGGCAAGCCCATGCCTTGTACCTGCATATAGTGGGCATCCCAACTTTTCGTTTGTTAATTTATGGAATAATAGTGTACACTAATACATGCAAAATATGGTAAAAAAATTGGTTACTCAATTTTGATTTTTAGCTCACCTGGCCCGAAGGGCCGGTGAGCTTATGTCATGGCGCGGCGTCCGTCTCCGTCGTCGTCCGTCCGTCCGTCCGTCCGTCTGTCTGTCCGTCAACATTTCTTTAAATCGTCTACTAGTCATAGAGTCTGCATGATTGTGACCAAATCCACAAGCTCTTGGGGAGGGAACAGACTTGTATATTTTGGCTCTGACCCCGGGGCAACAATTCCTTTAAATCGCTACTAGTCATAGAGTTCTGCATGGATTGTAACCAAATTTGGCCACAAACATCCTTGGGGGAGGGGAACAGAACTTGTATAAATTTTGGCCCTGGTCCCCCCTGGGGGCAGGAGGGGCGGGGCCCAATAGGGGAAATAGAGGTAAATCCTTTGAATCGCTACTAGTCATAGAGTTCTACATGAATTGTAACCAAATTTGGCCACAAACATCCTTGGGGGAGGGGAAACAGAACTTGTATAAAATTTTGGCTCTGGTCCCCCCGGGGCAGGAGGGGCGGGGCCCAATAGGGGAAATAGAGGTAAATCCTATAAATCGCTACTTGAGAGTTCTTCATGGATTGTAACCAAAATTAGCTACAAACATCCTTGGGGGAAGGGGAACAGAACTTGTATAAATTTTGGCTCTGACCCCCCGGGGGCAGGAGGGGCGGGGCCCAATAGGGGTAATAGAGGTAAATCCTTTAAATCGCTACTAGTCATAGAGTTCTGCATGGAGTGACCAAATTTTGCCACAAACATCCTTAGGAGAAGGGAACAGAACGTTGTATAAATTTTGGCTCTGACCCCCCGGGGGCAGGAGGGGCGGAGCCCAATAGGGGAATAAGGTAAATCCATAAATCACTACTTGTCCTAGAGTTCTGCATGGATTGTAACCAAATTTGGCCACAAACATTCTTTGGGGAGGGGAACAGACCTTGTATAAATTTTGGCTCTGACCCCCTAGGGGCAGAAGGGGCGGGCCCAATAGGGGTAATAGAGGTAAATCCTATAAATCGCTACTTGTCCTAGAGTTCTGCATGGATTGTAACCAAATTTGACCACAAACATCCTTGGGGAGGGGAAACAGAACTTGTATAAATTTTGGCCCTGACCCCCCGGGGCAGGAGGGGCGGGGCCCAATAGGGGAAATAAGGTAAATCCTATAAATCGCTACTAGTCATAGAGTTCTGCATGGATTGTAACCACATTTGGCCAAAAACATTCTTTAGGGAAGGGGAACAGAACCTGTATAAAATTTGGCTCTGACCCCCCAGGGGCAGGAGGGGCTGGGCCCAATAGGGGAAATAGAGGTAAATCCTTTAAATCGCTACTCGTCCTAGAGTTCTGCATGGATTGTGACCAAATTTGGCCACAAACATCCTTGGGAGAAGGGGAACAGAACGTGTATAAATTTTGGCTCTGACCCCCCGGGGGCAGGAGGGGCGGGGCCCAATAGGGGAAATAAAGGTAAATCCTATAAATCGCTACTTGTCCTAGAGTTCTGCATGGATTGTAACCAAATTTGGCCACAAACATCCTTGGGGGAAGGGGAACAGAGCTTGTATAAATTTTGGCTCTGACCCCCAGTGGGCAGGAATGGTGGGGCCCAATAGGGGAATTAGAGGTAAATATTCAAATTTCTTCAGAAAAGAAAACAATGAACCTGTATCCAGAATATTACTTGGCATTACAAACCAGGTGAGCGATACAGGCCCTCTGGGCCTCTTGTTATTGACAAGGGGAGATAAATGTGTCATGCTACTCAATGTAAATCTAGCTCCATTTGTTATCTTGTTTCAGAATGATTTCTTCAAAACCATTTTGGTGAGTTTATCTCAGCGCCTGGAAGTGTCCGAGAGCCAAGTGTTACTAATACACAAAGATGCCACCATATCCGGCGAAGACACGCCCAGAAGTCTTGGTCTAACGACCGCTGATATCATAGGTTAGTTCAAGGTCTAACGACCGTGATATCATATATTATGCTAACGACCGCTGATATCATAGGTTAGTTGTGGTCTAACGATCAGGTTATAAGACGCTGAATTCATAGGTTAGTTTGTGGTCTAACGACCGCTGATATCATAGGTTAGTTTGTGTTCTAACGACCGCTGATATCATAGGTTAGTTTATGGTCTAACGACGAGCTGATATCATAGGTTAGTTTGTGGTCTAACGACCGCTGATATCATGGTTGTTTTGTCTAACGACGCTATATCAAGGTTAGTTTAGTCTAACGACCCTGCAGTATAGGTAGTTTGTGTCTAACGACCGCTGATATCATAGGTTAGTTTATGGTCTAACGACGCTGATATCATAGGTTAGTTTATGGTTCTAACGACCGCTGATATCATAGGTTAGTTTAGGTCTAACGACCGCTGATATCATAGGTTAGTTTATGTCTAACGACCGCTGATATCATAGGTTAGTTTATGTTCTAACGACCGCTGATATCATAGGTTAGTTTATGGTCTAACGACCACTGATATCATAGGTTAGTTTATGGTCTAACGACCGCTGATATCATAGGTTAGTTTGTGGTCTAACGACCGCTGATATCATAGGTTAGTTCGTGGTCTAACGACCGCTGATATCATAGGTTAGTTTATGGTCTAACGACCGCTGATATCATAGGTTAGTTTATGGTCTAACGACCGCTGATATCATAGGTTAGTTTGTGGTCTAACGACCGCTGATATCATAGGTTAGTTTGTGGTCTAACGACCGCTGATATCATAGGTTAGTTCATGGTTTAACGACCGCTGATATCATAGGTTAGTTTGTGGTCTAACGACCGCTGATATCATAGGTTAGTTCGTGGTCTAACGACTGCTGATATCATAGGTTAGTTAGTTTAACGACTGCTTCATAGGTTAGTTTTGTTCTAACGACCGCTGATATCATAGGTTAGTTTATGGTCTAACGACCGCTGATATCATAGGTTAGTTTGTGGTCTAACGACCGCTGATATCATAGGTTAGTTTGTGGTCTAACGACTGCTGATATCATAGGTTAGTTCATGGTTTAACGACCGCTGATATCATAGGTTAGTTTGTGGTCTAACGACCGCTGATATCATAGGTTAGTTTATGTCTAACGACCGCTGATATCATAGGTTAGTTTTATGGTCTAACGACCGCTGATATCATAGGTTAGTTTATGGTCTTAACGATCGCTGATATCATAGGTTAGTTTATGGTCATAACGACCGCTGATATCATAGGTTAGTTTATGGTCTAACGACCGCTGATATCATAGGTTAGTTTATGGTCTAACGACCGCTGATATCATAGGTTAGTTTATGTTAACGACCGCTGATATTAGGTTCCGTTCATGTTCTAACGACCGCTGATATCATAGGTTAGTTTGTTCTAACGACCGCTGATATCATAGGTTAGTTTATGGTCTAACGACCGCTGATATCATAGGTTAGTTTTATGTTTCTAACGACCGCTGATATCATAGGTTAGTTTATGGTCTAACGACCGCTGATATCATAGGTTAGTTTATGGTCTAACGACCGCTGATATCATAGGTTAGTTTATGGTCTAACGACCGCTGATATCATAGGTTAGTTTATGTTCTAACGACCGCTGATATCATAGGTTAGTTTGTGTTCTAACGACCGCTGATATCATAGGTTAGTTTATGGTCTAACGAAGGCTGATATCATAGGTTAGTTTGTGGTCTAACGACCGCTGATATCATAGGTTATTTGTTCTAACGGACCGCTGATATCATAGGTTAGTTTATGTTCTAACGACCGCTGATATCATAGGTTAGTTTATGGTCTAACGACCGCTGATATCATGGTAGTTATGTTCTAACGACCGCTGATATCATAGGTTAGTTTATGTTCTAACGACCGCTGATATCATAGGTTAGTTTTGGTCTAACGACCGCTGATATCATAGGTTAGTTTATGTTCTAACGACCGCTGATATCATAGGTTAGTTTATGGTCTAACGACCGCTGATATCATAGGTTAGTTTATGTTCTAACGACCGCTGATATCATAGGTTAGTTTTGGTTCTAACGACCGCTGATATCATAGGTTAGTATATGTCTAAACGACCGCTGATATCATAGGTTAGTTTATGGTCTAACGACTGCTGATATCATAGGTTAGTTTGTGTTCTAACGACCGCTGATATCATAGGTTAGTTTATGGTCTAACGAAGGCTGATATCATAGGTTAGTTTGTGGTCTAACGACCGCTGATATCATAGGTTAGTTTGTGGTCTAACGACTGCTGATATCATAGGTTAGTTCATGGTCTAACGACCGCTGATATCATAGGTTAGTTTATGGTCTAACGACCGCTGATATCATAGGTTAGTTTATGGTCTAACGACCGCTGATATCATAGGTTAGTTTATGGTCTAACGACCGCTGATATCATAGGTTAGTTTGTGGTCTAACGACCGCTGATATCATAGGTTAGTTTGTGGTCTAACGACCGCTGATATCATAGGTTAGTTCGTGGTCTAACGACTGCTGATATCATAGGTTAGTTTATGTTCTAACGACCGCTGATATCATAGGTTAGTTTGTGTTCTAACGACCGCTGATATCATAGGTTAGTTTATGGTCTAACGACCGCTGATATCATAGGTTAGTTCATGGTCTAAAGACCGCTGATATCATAGGTTAGTTTGTGGTCTAACGACCGCTGATATCATAGGTTAGTTTATGGTCTAACGACCGCTGATATCATAGGTTAGTTTATGGTTCTAACGACCGCTGATATCATAGGTTAGTTCATGGTTTAACGACCGCTGATATCATAGGTTAGTTTGTGGTCTAACGACCGCTGAATATCATAGGTTAGTTTGTGGTTCTAACGACCGCTGATATCATATAGGTTTAGTTTATGTTCTAACGACCGCTGATATCATAGGTTAGTTTATGGTCTAACGACCACTGATATCATAGGTTAGTGTTATGTTCTAACGACCGCTGATATCATAGGTTAGTTTTATGTTCTAACGACGCTGATATATAGGTTAGTTTGTGGTCTAACGACCGCTGATATCATAGGTTAGTTTATGGTCTAACGACCGCTGATATCATAGGTTAGTTTATGTTTTAACGACCGCTGATATCATAGGTTAGTTATGTTCTAACGACCGCTGATATCATAGGTTAGTGTATGTTCTAACGACCGCTGATATCATAGGTTAGTGTATGTTCTAACGACCGCTGATATCATAGGTTAGTGTATGTTCTAACGACCGCTGATATCATAGGTTAGTTTATGGTCTAACGACCGCTGATATCATAGGTTAGTTTATGTTCTAACGACCGCTGATATCATAGGTTAGTTTATGGTATTTCTAAAACGACCGCTGATATCATAGGTTAGTTTATGGTCTAATAGACGACCGCTGATATCATAGGTTAGTGTATGTTCTAACGACCGCTGATATCATAGGTTAGTGTATGTTCTAACGACGGCTGATATCATAGGTTAGTTGGTATGTTTTATGTTCTAACGACCGCTGATATCATAGGTTAGTTTATGGTCTAACGACCGCTGATTTCATAGGTTAGTTAATGTTCTAACGACCGCTGATTATCATAGGTTAGTTTGTGGTTTAATGACCGCTGATATCATAGGTTAGTTTATGGTCTAACGACCGCTGATATCATAGGTTAGTTTATGGTTCTATAACGACCGCTGATATCATAGGTTAGTTCCATGGTTTAACGACCGCTGATATCATAGGTTAGTTTGTGGTCTAACGACCGCTGATATCATAGGTTAGTTCGTGGTTCTAACGACTGCTGATATCATAGGTTAGTTTATGTTCTATACGACCGCTGATATCATAGGTTAGTTTGTGGGACTAACGACCGCTGATATCATAGGTTAGTTTATGGTCTAACGACCCGCTGATATCATAGGTTAGTTCATGTTCTAACGATACGCTGATATCATAGGTTAGTTTGTGGTCTAACGACCGCTGATATCATAGGTTAGTTTGTGGTCTAACGACCGCTGATATCATAGGTTAGTTCATGGTTTAACGACCGCTGATATCATAGGTTTAGTTTGGGTCTAACGACCGCTGATATCATAGGTTAGTTTGTGGTCTAACGACCGCTGATATCATAGGTTAGTTTCGTGTTCTAACGACCGCTGATATCATAGGTTAGTTTATGGTCTAACGACCGCTGATATCATAGGTTAGTTTATGTCTAACACCCGCTGCTGCTGATATCATAGGTTAGTTTTGGTTCTAACGACCGCTGATATCATAGGTTAGTTTACTAACGACCGCTGATATCATAGGTTAGTTTCGTGTCATTGGTCTAACGACTGCTGATATCATAGGTTAGTTCATGGTTTAAGACCCGCTGATGATCATAGGTTAGTTTGTGGTCTAACGACCGCTGATATCATAGGTTAGTTCGTGGTCTAACGACTGCTGATATCATAAGGTTAGTTTATGTTCTAACGGACCGTGAAATCATATTGGTTAGTTTTGTGTCTAGATCGACATATCATAGGTTAGTTTATGGTTCTAACGACCGCTGATATCAGGTTAGTTTGTGGTCTAACGACCCTACTATATCATAGGTTAGTTTGTGGTCTAACGACGCGCTGATATCATAGGTTAGTTTATGGTCTAACGTACCGCTGATATCATAGGTTAGTTTATGTTCTAACGACCCGCGTGATAGCATAGTTTGAGTTTCATGGGATTTAACGACCGCTGATATCATAGGTTTGTTTTTATGTTCTAAAGACCGCTGATATCATAGGTTAGTATGTATGTTACTAACTGACCCGAGCTGTATATCGGTTAGTTTCATGTCTTTACACGTGAGTCATAGGGTTCTAACTAACGACCGCTAGATATCAATAGTTTCGTTTATGTGACAGCTGAGTTTATGGTTTATCGAAGGATGATTTCATAGGTTAGTTGTTGTTCTAACGACTGCAGATCATAAAGGTTAGTTTGGTGGTCCTATGAGATTAGGTTTATTTGTGTCTAACGACCGCTGATATCATAGGTTTAGTGTTAGTTTGATGGCTCTAACGACCGCTGATATCATAGGTTGACGTTTAACGACGCTGATATCATAGGTTCGTTCGTGGTCTAACGACGCTGATATCATAGGTTAGTTTGTGTTCTAACGACCGCTGATATATCATAGGTTTAGTTTATGGTCTAACGAAGGCTGATATCATAGGTTAGTTTGTTGGTCTAACGACCGCTGATATCATAGGTTAGTTTGTGGTCTAACGACTGCTGATATCATAGGGTTAGTTGCATGGTTTAACGACTGCTGATATCATAGGTTAGTTTGTGGTCTAACGACCGCTGATATCATAGGTTAGTTTGTGGTCTAACGGACTGCTGATACATAGGTTAGTTTTGGGTTAACGCTGATTCTCATAGGTTTAGTTTGTGGTCTAACGACGACGCTGATATCATAGGTTTAGTTTATGTGTCTAACGACCGCTGATATCATAGGTTAGTTTGTGGTTCTAACGACCGCTGATATCATAGGTTAGTTTGTGGTCTAACGACTGCTGATATCATAGGTTAGTTTGTGGTCTAACGACCGCTGATATCATAGGTTAGTTTGTGTGGTCTAACGTCTGCTGATATCATAGTTATTTGATTATCATAGGTTAGTTTAGTGGTCTAACGACCGCTGATATCATAGGTTAGTTTATGTTCTAACGACCGCTGATATCATAGGTTAGTTTATGTTCTATAACGACCGCTGATATCATAGGTTAGTTTATGTTCTAACGACCGCTGATATCATAGGTTAGTTTATGGTCTAACGACCGCTGATATCATAGGTTAGTTTATGGTCTAACGACCGCTGATATCATAGGTTAGTTTATGGTCTAACGACCGCTGATATCATAGGTTAGTTTGTGGTCTAACGGACCGCTGATATCATAGGTTAGTTCGATTCTAACGACCGCTGATATCATAGGTTAGTTTGTGGTCTAACGACCGCGTTCTACGACCCGCTGATATCATAGGTTAGTTTATGGTCCTAACGACCGCTGATATCATAGGTTAGTTTATGGTTCTAACGACGTACGCTGATATCATAGGTTAGTTTATGTCTAACGACCGCTGATATCATAGGTTAGTTTATGGTCTAACGACCGCTGATATCATAGGTTAGTTATGTTCTAACGACCGCTGATATCATAGGTTAGTTTATGGTCTAACGACCGCTGATATCATAGGTTAGTTTGTGGTCTAACGACCGCTGATATCATAGGTTAGTTTATGTTCTAACGACCGCTGATATCATAGGTTAGTTATGGTTTAACGACCACTGATATCATAGGTTAGTGCATGTTCTAACGACCGCTGATATCATAGGTTAGTGTATGTTCTAACGACCGCTGATATCATAGGTTAGTGTATGTTCTAACGACCGCTGATATCATAGGTTAGTGTATGTTCTAACGACGGCTGATATCATAGGTTAGTTTATGTTCTAACGACCGCTGATATCATAGGTTAGTTTATGGTCTAAAGACCGCTGATATCATAGGTAAGTTTATGTTTCTAACGACGCTGATTCTAGGTTATATCATAGGTTAGTTTGTGGTTCTAACGACCGCTGATATCATAGGTTAGTTTATGGTTCTAACGACTGCTGATATCATAGGTTAGTTTATGTTCTAACGACCGCTGATATCATAGGTTAGTTTGTGTTCTAACGACTGCTGATATCATAGGTTAGTTCATGGTCTAACGACCGCTGATATCATAGGTTAGTTTATGGTCTAACGACCGCTGATATCATAGGTTAGTTTATGGTCTAACGACCGCTGATATCATAGGTTAGTTCATGGTTTAACGACCGCTGATATCATAGGTTAGTTTGTGGTCTAACGACCGCTGATATCATAGGTTAGTTTATGGTCTAACGACTGCTGATATCATAGGTTAGTTTATGTTCTAACGACCGCTGATATCATAGGTTAGTTTATGTTCTAACGACCGCTGATATCATAGGTTAGTTTATGGTCTAACGACCGCTGATATCATAGGTTAGTTTATGTTCTAACGACTGCTGATATCATAGGTTAGTTCATGGTCTAACGACCGCTGATATCATAGGTTAGTTTATGGTCTAACGACCGCTGATATCATAGGTTAGTTTTTATGGTCCAACGACCGCTGATATCATAGGTTAGTTCATGGTTTAACGACCGCTGATATCATAGGTTAGTTTGTGGTCTAACGACTATACTAGGTAGTTTGTCCCGACGCTGATATCATAGGTTAGTTCTGGTTAACGTGCTGATATCATAATAGTTTTGGTTAACGACTGCTGATATCATAGGTTAGTTTATGTCTAACGACTGCTGATATCATAGGTTAGTTGTTCTAACGACTGCTGATATCATAGTTAGTTTGTGTTCTAACGACCGCTGATATCATAGGTTAGTTTATGGTCTAACGACGGCTGATATCATAGGTTAGTTTGTGGTCTAACGGCCGCTGATATCATAGGTTAGTTTGTGGTCTAACGACCGCTGATATCATAGGTTAGTTCATGGTTTAACGACCGCTGATATCATAGGTTAGTTTGTGGTCTAACGACTGCTGATATCATAGGTTAGTTCGTGGTCTAACGACTGCTGATATCATAGGTTAGTTTATGTTCTAACGACCGCTGATATCATAGGTTAGTTTGTGGTCTAACGACCACTGATATCATAGGTTGCTTCGTAATTGTTACATTTCTATGTTTGTAAAATTTCCAAATTTCCAGTTAACCCTGTCAAAAAAAATTTGACGAGTAATAAGTTATTTCATGCTACTTTGAATTAGAGGAATAATATCTTTGTCATTTCTGAAAAATAATAATCTGTCAAATTCACAATCCTTTGGAAACCTTATAATTAAATTCAGTTAAATTACAAAACTTCATTTAGATTAGCTTGGTCTTTAATTTTTTCTTACTGTAGTTATTTTGATGATAGACACTTATTTTTATTCTAACCCTGGTAACAACAATTACTTTAGAGAACCAAACAGAAATCAGCTAAAGTGTCTGTATGATTACCACTTCCAGACTGCCATGTAAATAGAAAGGAATGGACAGCACCAGCAGCTAGCTTAGACGACAGTCTCGACGATGTCAACAGCATCACACTTTTTATACAGAGTAGAAATAACCGTCACAAAATGGAGTTCAAAATGGACAAGGTCAGTTGACGTCAAAGGTCATTGAAATGGCCTTTTCCATGCTTTTTTTTTTTTTTTTTTTTTTACATTTTTAGCCCACCATCATCAGACCCAAGTTGTGCATATTGCATTTTGGGACAGATCGGTCAACAAGATGGCCGACAGGCGACCATCTTTGATTTTGATAGTCAAAGTTTGTTACCGCTATTTCTCAGAAAGTACTGAAGGAATCTTTCTCAAATTTCATTTGTAAGTTCCCCTCGGGCCCTAGTTGTGCATATTGTATTTTGGACCGATCAGTCAACAAGATGGCTACCAGGCGGCCATCATGGATTTTGATAGTTAAAGATTGTTACCGCTATTTCTCAGAAAATACCGAAGGGATCTTTCTCAAATTTCATATCTAGGTTCCCCTAGGGACCTTGTTGTGCATGTTGCATTTTGGGACTGATAGGTCAACAAGATGGCTGCCAGGCGACCATCTTGGATTTTGGTAGTGGAAGTTTGTTATTGCTATTTCTCATAAAGTATTGAAGGAATCTGTCTCAAATTTCATATGTAGGTCCCCCTAGGTCCCTAGTTGTGCATATTGTGTTTTGATACCAATCGGTCAACAAGATGGCCGCCTGGCATCTGGGATTTTGATAGTTAAAGTTATTAAGTTTGTTAGTGCTATTTCCTAAAAAGGACTGAAGGGATCTCTCTCAAGTTTTATATGTAGTGTGTTTGAAAAAGTTTGAAAAGCAGAGAAAAGATCCCTCTTTCCATTGTCAGACATAGATCATTCTTTGGTGAGCGCCAAGATCCCTCCCGGATCTCTTGTCATTAGTTGAATTAAGTGAATGTTGAAAATGACCTTGTATTCAATCATGCTTTAGCCTGTCTTCTTGTTAAAATATATATTGATGTTCTTTCATAGTCAATTTTGACACAAGCTTTAATGCTAAAAAGACATCCCTTTCAAAAATGTACAGTTAGCTTTCATACTAAATGTCTTTCCTTAAGTTAATGGAGTGAAATTTCAGTATCTGACAATTTGGATACAATTCTGTTCCAGACCTCATCATTAGAGAGCCTGGCCAGACAGTATGCTGTAAAAACAGACATGGATCCTTCTAAACTGAGACTTATGTTTGATGGTGAAAATCTGGACTTACGGGACTCACCGGACGATTTGGAAATTGAGGATGGATTCACATTAGACCTCATTGTGAAGTGACGTTTTAGGACTCGTCTGGTACAAGTTTTCACGTAGAAGATGTCATCCATCATGAGTTTTCAAGACAAACAGGACATGTATCACTTTTCACGATGTGATAAAAACTTTGTTGATGAAACAAACAAATATTGTTTTTATCCTACTCAGATAATGACTACCTCAGTTTAGCAGGCAGCCATTACATTGGTTCATTGTTATCATTATATTGTTTATTTCCTTGTGAACTTGTGGGACAATTCTCTGCTGGATAGTGATAATCAATTCATTTGGATCAAGAGGATTCAAAAGAAACCGTGAAAACAATTGAAAGCCAAATCTAGTATGAAATCACATAAAAATCAAATAATTTCCTTACATATGTAACAAGTTTTCATTTTATTTGTGAAATTCTTAAGGACTTACAAAACATGTTTGTACATTGCAAACTTCGATCTGAAGTATTGTATTACCTGCCATTATAGTTAGAAAATAAAATGTTTTTGTTAAATAAGAAGTAATTCATTGGAGTTTTTTATGGAGGCGTATACACCTTCCATTATGCAGTCACCATGGTTCTCATGATCACTGGAACCTATTACTTCGGAATCCTATAGGCAATCTTCGTAACTATGGGAGATAACTTTACACTGTGTATTTTAACATATGTTGCGTATTGTACAGAAGTCAAGAACTGTCAGGGGTTCTCCACACTTGATCACATGCGTCACATGTTCTACATGTGGCGAAAATAGGCCTCACCTTTGCATCGCATGTGTAATGTATGTGTTTCCCCGTACGAGTGTTTTGGTGATCAATGTCGATCAGGTACTTCATTAAGAACGGTATCAGTAAAGCGTTTTAGTGACTCGTTTTCATGATTACCAATAGATGGCGTTGTTTACCTCGCTGAGTATAAATACAGCCAGCACACGAGATGATATCATTCTCGGAACTGGTCGTTCGTCTGGTAAGATCTCTTGCATATAATCTATTGGTTAACGGCACTGAAAGACAGAAGTTGCTGAATAAGCATTGCCTTGATCGGTGTCGTGGCCAGGGACTTCCATTAATATAAGTAGCTATCATGTTCTGAGCATTATGATTCATAGCTATTATATTGTAACTCCAGTAAGTGCGTTGAGGCACATAGGTCGTTACTCGCAACATCGTCTCACGACTACTAGCTAAATAGTGTGAACACTTGCGACATAGGTAGGTCCTAAGTAGGACCGTCAACACTGGTGTTAGTGACACGCACGCAGTCAGCAGACTCCGAGCTATAGTGACCACATTTTGGGTCGGTGTGTAGTGTTAGTACTGTCCGGTACTCTTAGGGTCGTAGCATCAGTCTCGTTTGTCCTGTATGTGTGTTATAGAGGGCCGTGATCAGCGCTAGGTGTGTTGCGCCCTGTGTACCTATAGTGGTTGTATAAGCATACAGGGGTTGTCTCCCTTCACATAGTGTGTTGTAGTTCAGAGAGGTACTCTGTCATATTGTGCTTATAACGTGTATTGTACATACAACATTGACTGTGTTACTGGTTGTAACCTAGCTTATCTGTATATATTGGCTGCTGTAGTATAGTTGGTAATTCATAATAGGGACCCAAGTATATCTTGGTAACAACCCCCGCCGGTACGTTACATACACATACTGTATACTTGTCTTATTTATATTCTAAGGTAGTAATGGCTCAAAGAAAGATTCTCAAACAATATTTGACTCAATACTATCGACATGGGAAGACGTAAGCCTACATTTTGTATTACAGCGAGCATGTAGTACAACCAGTTTCTAGTACAAACGTTCTGCTACTTATCGTTAGCTTACAAACCTCGAATCTGATGCTAAATGGTAAACTTGATTGTTAGCGAAATCAGACCGATCTACATCATCAATAAAGAAATTTAACCACTGGTATTCAAATGAAAATTGATAGAATATATAAGATTCTGATTGAAGTATGCGCGGTGGCTCCGCTAGTGGAAGATATATCAACATAAGATTTGATTAAGTGCTGCTATACTTCACCAATATCCAAATAACTAGTTATACATGTAGTAACCTTTATATTCAATGGTTACATTACAGTAGGCTATTCAAATGTTCAACAATGTTATCTAGCCTAGATTGTTTTCTCTCGCATCTCGCTTGTGAGTGAGATTTAAAACACACCTATGAATATAACAAAAACAACCATGCTACGCAGTATTTCTCTTTGCGATAACAGAAAAATCAAATAGATTTATGTGACTAGTTATGATAATGATAGTCGGACAATATTCACCTTATTGTAAATAGATATCATAGCTGCCAACTAAAGCGAATTTTTAGGGGAAATCGATACAATCTTTCGACAGTGTGGGACCTGTTAATGGATGAATAATTATCATCATCATTTCTTTTGGTCTTCTTGCTATGGCTCCAGGTGTAAATAAGATAAGTTTATTTCTGGTTCAGGACTTATATGTAAAGTCCTCTATACCAGACTCAGACAAAATATAGAGTTTACAGTTAATACATTTTTATCCGGTAATAATAATAAATTAATGATGTATAAAGGCTTTGTAGTTGTATAAGAGTTCTTGTTCTTTCCAATGTTTGTCTAACGCATTTTTGAAGGAGTTTATATTTGGCGCCATCACTACATTCTCTGGTAGATCGTTCCATATCTTAGTAGCTCTTAGTGAAAAAAAGTTTCTCCTAATCTCATAGTTTGATCTTGTATGGAATAGCTTCCTCCTATGCCCCCTGCTGCTCTCGCGGTCCGTTGCATCTTTCCATAAAGATAAAATGTTACAACATTCGGAGTCATATATTCCATCTAAAATTTTGAAGAGTTCTATCATGTCTCCTCGTATTCTTCTATATGCCAATGTTGGTAATTTCAGTTTCTCCAGCCTTTGACTGTATGCTAGATGTGACATTCCTGGTAGACATTTTGTCGCTCTTCTTTGGACACTTTCTATCATTTCTATATGCTTCTGTAGGTAAGGCGCCCATACGGGGCAAGCATAGTCCAAATGAGACCGAACTAAGCATTTATATAGCGGAATAAATGATTTGATGTCTAAAAACTGAAAAGTTCTTCTCAAAAGTCCAAACATGGAATTGGCTTTTTTTACTTTCTCTGATATATGGGGTCGAAGCTTAACGTGGAATCTACAACTACTCCTATATCTTTTTCTTGGTCTATATGTTGCAGTGTTTTTCCATTGAGCTGGTATTGTATAATTTCCTCACGTTGGTTTCTTGTTCTCTGTTTGTGTATCCTCATGTGTTTGCATTTATCTGGGTGACATTTTTAGAAGCAACGTTTCACTCCATTTCGACATTGTATCTAAATCACTTTGCAGATCTAAAAGCTCATCTTTGCCAAGGATAGCCTTGAAATTTTAGTATCATCCGGCAAATAAGTATACGTCTGACGCACTATATCTGGAAGATCACTTAATTAACAAATTATCACAAATAATAAGGGGTCCAAGAACCGATCCTTGTGGAATTCCTGATGGTTACACTTGACCATTCGGAATTTTTGCCATTCACTGTTACCATTTGATGTCTTCCTTTCAAAAAAGATGAAATCCAAGTTTTCATCTGCTGGTTGAAATTATATTGAGTTTAATTTATTCAGTAAACGGTTGTGCGGAACTGTATCAAAAAGCTTTCTGATAATCCATGTTTATACAATTTCGACTACGTCCAACCTTTATCTAAAGCAGTTGTCCATTTATCCAAAACTTCTAAAAGTTGTAATGTTGTTGATCTACCTGATAAGAAACCGTATTGTTTGTTGGAGAAGTACTTGTTTTTCCTCATAAATGTTACTATATGATCCCTTATTAGAGTTTCTAGTGTTTTACAAACAACTGACGTGAGACTTACAGGCCTATAGTTTCCCGGTTCACACTTATCTCCTTTTTTGAAAATGGCACACACTCGAGCCCTTTTCCAATCATCCGGGAGAGTTCCTGTTGAAATTGATTGGTTGAATAACTTCGTTATTGGATATGATATTGTACCAGAGGTGTTTTTCAGGAACATCGGGTGGAGTTCGTCTAGTCCGGGGGATTTATCCGGTTTGAGATTTTTTAGGATCTTTGATACAGCTTCTTGTTCTATATTCATTTGTGACATCTCTTCGGCGACTTCTCTTAAATGTCCAAAAGATCACAAGTTGATTTCATTCGTGGCGATCAATTTTATTTGGTTTCAACGAAGGCGTGTAAAGCATGGAGACTTGGTATTCAAAAAGGAACAAATAACAAATGGTTTCTTGTTTCAAATTTAATTGTATTATCTGATGTTGTTTGTATCATTATATTTCAAAGTAGAAGACTGAATTTCTAACTTTTTTGAGATATTCTAATAAAACACATTCTCTGAAGACCACAAATGAATACTAACTATCTGGAGCCTCTGTAACTCTATTCATTTTACCAGAAATCCTATTGCACATAATTACAAACTACATAATCTTCAGGGTTATCAACACGCCAATGCGTCCTCACAGTATCCATGGTAAGGAAATTAAAATATGAAAATTTAATAACTAAGCAGTTTATACAAGACTACAATCAGTCTGTTAATCTATTTAATCAAATAATAAAACCATCCATATCAATTTGATGTGTGAACCACAAAAAATAATAACTAAAACACATTATCAATCCGTGAAAAATGTAGGTGTGAAATTGATTAAGTTTAAATTGCATTCATAAAAGAAGTCCCAGATTTGTTTGTAGAGCTTCGTGAACCTGGAAATAA
This sequence comes from Argopecten irradians, assembly GCF_041381155.1. NCBI lineage: Eukaryota > Metazoa > Mollusca > Bivalvia > Pectinida > Pectinidae > Argopecten > Argopecten irradians. The sequence goes on along the minus strand of NC_091142.1, from coordinate 31,036,633 downwards.
AACACCAAAGACAATGTTGAGGATATCTATAAAGTAAGACAAGACAGCAAAAACAATTTTTGACTGAAGCAGCAAATAAAAAAAAGTTTCTGGAAACATACAAGTTACAGTCTATATATAACATAACACAAATAAATCCATAGTGACTTAGGAAAGTCTTTTCTAAAACTGTTTCTGCCTACTAGTTATATAAAACACTGAACACGTTGGGTATAGCTATAAAACTGTCTCTCTAAACAGGTTTCTATACAAATCTAATGTACACAGCAATGTATACATAATGGGAAACAAGAACTGAAAATAAATAAAACAGAAAATAATTAAAATAAAAATTAACTTTACATCTATTCAAAAAATAATTACAGAATCAACATTTTCTGCTATTACAGTTGTACTGTTTATTATGTAAATGTGTACTATCATAATTCAAGTGTCATACAGAAACTAAATAAATATTTAGGGTATTGTAGCGTTAAGATAATGTTACTTTGACCATGTATAAAAATGTTGTTAATGTGTTTCCCATTGAAATGCCATGAACATGTTTTAGAATATTTAACATTTCAATTCTCGCCCTTGTATCTTGAATACTGTATAGTTGCTAATATTTGTTTTCTTTTAAATTGAATTTCGCAAAATTTACGAATTATCACAAATTTATGAAATTCAATACTTCTCCATTTTTATCAGTTATAAATCACTGTTTTACACATCACACTATGCCGAGTAGTTTCAATGACAACAAAGTTGAAAAAAAGTGAAAATAAACCCCCGCGATTAAATTGTAAAATTTTACAACTATACCGTAAACTGTTATCAAGTTTAGGACGGAAAATACTGTTAACATTCTATAGTGTCACAATGAGGACAAAGGAACCGATATACTTAATATCTTTACTGTAACAAACAAACAGAACATTATAATATCCATTCATGTTGTTGTTGATGATATTTTGAATACCCTGGTATTATTATAAACAGGAATGTTTAAAGACATCTAACCAAATCATAATAATTATTATCATAATTGTGAACAATACACTAAATGTCATTGAATCCAATAAATCTGCAGAGTAATTAACGTGAATTATTTTCATGGCACTCTCCTCTGTATTAGTGAAGTCATTATTTTCCATATGTTACTTCTGATGACTTTAAACTTGACCCAATGTGAAGGTCAAACGTTTGACCTCCAAACCAAAGGATGATAATGATGATGACCAACGATCTGTAACACATTAAATAGGAGTTTCTGGACTCTGAACAAAGTCTTGGGGTCCATTAACATAGAAACATATAATACTAAATAAGGAATATCTGATCTGTAAACTCTACGCTGGCTGTAGCCAAGGTCATAAATCAGATTCGTATGTAGTACAACAGCTGTAGTCAAGGTCATAAATCAGACCCATATGTTGTACAACATTTTACGATGATTGCCATGGATACTGTATATTGTATGAACACCAGTTAAGGTCATATGTCCGATCCGTATGTTGTACAACTTTCTACACTGGTTGCCGTGGAGACCGTTGACACAGAGGACATCTCACTCATGTTACTGTCCAGAGAGGAACCAGACAATTGTCTCCTCATGTGTGACGATCCCATTGTGTTTCCTCTCCTTGGACTGCCGTACCGTCCTTTTCCTTTGTTGACTGCCATGCTGTAACAAAAACCAGACATTAGTAAATAATATGTACAGGTTCTAAATTGGATGAGCATTATTTCTTTTATAGGTATTACGTTTTCAAATAAATACAGCTGTAATCCAATCCCCTAAACTTTTGATTCTTCTCTATTTCTCTACTGTCATATATACAAGAAGATTACTGTGCTACTAATCCAACTAACAAGTATAATTGAGTCTGTTTCCATAGTTACTAACCTGTATTTGTTTTCTTTGTTTTCCTCATAGTAGTTTATGTTCATGCCATCGTTTCCACGGAGACACACGAGCTGTGTGCCTTGACTGTCACTAGTAGAAACATACACCCCTCCGACACGGATGGCCCGCCCAAGGAACCGCGGACAATGCATGTCTAGGATGGTCTGCTTTCCCCTACAAGGAGTGTAAAATAGCATGCATTAGACTTAGTGGCTATAAATGATACAATTAGACAGAGCCAGAAAGCTGTTGGTGATTTCTGGACTTGTCTTCAAGTACATGTACTTATTTCATGTTGTCAATGCAATCAGTATATCAGCAGAGTTATAAGATGCAAAGTTTCAAGGAATTCTTAGTTTTATCACACAAATTAGTACAAGAGGCGCAAAGGGCCTGTATCGCACACCTGGCAAACCCAGTAATTCTATATAGGAGTATCGAGTGTCAATCTTCTAAAGGGCTTGTATCGCACACCTGGCAAACCCAGCAATTCTATACAGGAGTGCCGAGTGTCAATCTTCTAAAGGGCCTGTATCGCACACCTGGCAAACCCAGCAATTCTATACAGGAGTATCGAGTGTCAATCTTCTTAAGGGCCTGTATCGCACACCTGGCAAACCCAGTAATTCTATATAGGAGTATCGAGTGTCAATCTTCTAAAGGGCCTGTATCGCACACCTGGCAAACCCAGCAATTCTATACAGGAGTGCCGAGTGTCAATCTTCTAAAGGGCCTGTATCGCACACCTGGCAAACCCAGCAATTCTATACAGGAGTATCGAGTGTCAATCTTCTTAAGGGCCTGTATCGCACACCTGGCAAACCCAGTAATTCTATATAGGAGTATCGAGTGTCAATCTTCTAAAGGGCCTGTATCGCACACCTGGCAAACCTTCTAAGCTAAACAGGAATCAAATCATTTACAGAATTTGCGAAGTATTTCCCAAATGGACCTCATTACACCCCCCCCCCTCTGTGGACTGACACCCTTCTTTCCTCCTAGGATACTGTAGATAATTTCTGAACCAAATCCTTTCATGTCTATATCTGAAGGATTTAAAAGAATTTGTGACATATCCCCTAGATGTCTGTATTGTATGTTAGGTACTTTAACAGTCCTTATAGAAGATTATATTTACTGTAATTAGATAATTAGACTGAGTGACATTTCCCCTAGATGTCTGTATTGTTTGTTAGGTACTTTAACAGTCCTTATAGAAGATTATATTTACTGTAATTAGATAATTAGACTGAGTGACATTTCCCCTAGATGTATGTATTGTTTGTTAGGTACTTTAACAGTCCTTATAGAAGATTATATTTACTGTAATTAGATAATTAGACTGAGTGACATTTCCCCTAGATGTATGTATTGTTTGTTAGGTACTTTAACAGTCCTTATAGAAGATTATATTTACTGTAATTAGATTGATGACATTACCTGGTGTCATTCTTGTCGGCTGGGATGGTGATTCCCTGGACACTGTTGAAGTAGATGATATACAGGAACGGCTCACTGTAACCTGTTAAATACAAAATATCACTCAGATTCAACTTACTGATATAAAACAACTTACTGATATAAAACAACTTACTGATGTAAAATATCAGTAATAATCAACTTACTGATAATAAAATATCATTTGTGATCAACTTCCTGATAATGAAATATCACTTGTGATCAACTTCTTAATAATAAAATATCACTTGTGATCAACTTCTTAATAATAAAATACCACTCATATTCAAATTAGAAAATACCAAAATCAGGAAGCAGGAAAAAAATTAGGTTCTTAGAATCTTGTAAAATTTGCATTCCCAGAAATTATTTGATCTTTATTTTAAAGGACAGTATATAGTTTGGGCCCTTATTGACCACCCAATTCATCAAATTTTCTACTTAGTGTTACGAAATTATGCTGTTGGATTTGAATAATTCCGTACATCCCTGATTTATCCAAGATGATGGTTTTCTATTATTACCACACTAGTTGCAATGGTATGTAGGCACTTAAGATACATCTTCAGGAGAAATATAAAGTTTGTTCAAGGATGTGCTCTATGATTTTTAGAAGAAAAACTTTAAGAAAATAGGCCAAGTTTTCACATTAGGTTAATTAAATACATAATTTGGGTGGTTACCATAGCAACTACAACTGCAATGATACATAACTTTCATACTAATTGTATCAGTGATGTTCTAGATATCTGAAATTCAATAATCTAATCACTGAATGGCGGGTTTGTAAATTTGATGGATTTGGGGGCCAAATAGAGCCCAAACCATAAAGTCCATTGTTGTTAAAATGTGATTAGACTAATCATCTTTTGAACAACTGGGCCCAGGTATCTAGACCTATTTTTTATTGGCAGGATTCTATCAGATAAATATCAGTACCCTAGGCCATTCTGCTATTGAGAAGAAGTTGTTCGAATGAACAATTACGAATGGCAACGGATGGAACACTATATGTTAGTCATCTGACCTGATACATACAAACACAAATATGTCATTCACAAAGTCACAAAAACGTAAGCTATGTCTTTACCGAAGGCTAACGGAAGACAGCTCCATTTCAAATCTTTAGGTCGACTCCTTCTTCCTTTCACATCAACAAATACACCAAATTCTGAAACAGTTAATTGAAACCCATGGAAAATTGCTTCAATACATATAACAGGATTCAGGTTTAAATCTTCAAGGATTTTTACTGTAGCAAAGTATAAAACTTTCAGCTGTTAAAACACAAATGAAAATCTACTACTTTGTGACATTACCATGGAAACAGAGTAGAAACTCCAGGGGTAGTCCCTCTGGAGACACCTTGACAACATCGATGGGGAAACTCTTGTGTATGGCTGCTCCAAAGGCAGCAAAGGCCAGGGAGTTGTCTTTCTTGTCCACAAATTCTGTGTAAAAACAAAATCAGAAATGATTGCTCTACATATAGACTATTCTATATAATAACATAAAACTTTTTAAACAAGTAGTAACTGGAAGATACAAGGGCTGAACTATTACAGTGCAATTTTAGAAAAAAAAGACGTTTTAACTTTCACAGGCAATGTTACTATATCAAGTGGTGAAAGCCAAGCTCCTGTCTCCCGTCATTTATGATACGAGTCAAAGCATTGTGTAACAGGTACCTGTCATAGCTGGGTGTTCCAGATCAATTCGGTAGAATTTATCGGTGCCCACGATGACAAAGTCTTGTGTTATACACATACAACTGCATGGTTCTGATGTCATCAGCTCCTGTAACATAACACAAACACATACAAGTCTATACTGACGGGTCAGACTGCAATCCCCTGGTTAGGAGATTATTGTATCTGTAACATGGCAAGAGTAGTGTGCCTCCAGCCAAGCTCGAACCCACAAACCCTGACTTACTGGTCTGCCGCTCTACAAACTGAGCTAAAGGGAAATTCCTCCCAACACGAAGCTCAAACCTGACAGTATTACTGTGAACATTTAAAGCTTGCTACACATCTATTTTTGTATATCATTGTTATCAAAATTCCTTTATATTTTCTAGATTTAGGATATACTTACTGTTGTATAAATTAAAATATGACCAGAATCATGGTTCCAATATCACTTACTGTATTTGACCCAAAAAGTGCCCAGGGTGCATAAAAATTGAAACAACTCAGGGGGCGCTTAATAGATCAGGGGTCGCATTTTTAGAAACAATATTGGACCTGCTTTTCATAAAATTATTCTACAAAGTCAGCCATCAATCAATTTGCAAAATAAATCTTTAAGAAAACCAAAAAAAGTTTTCATATTTTCAGTCTACATTATATCCAAAATAAGTGAAATAGGAGCCTAAAAAAGGGGATGGAGGCGATTATTGGGTCGAATACGTTATTTCGTTATTCCTACAAAGACAATATTTAAACAAACATCACAACAAATTTCATAATTAGATGTTTTAAAGGTAGTCTTTATATATAGCACAATACTAATTGATCACAGTGATGTCCTGTAATATATAATCACATAAAACTAGTGATGGGAATCGGAAGTAAAAATCACAATCAATTTTCGAATGGATGTGTTTGAACGATTTATCGAATAATAAGATTCTGTGTGGAATGCAGACTTTTGTCATTTGTTCTGTACATCAATCTTGATTAAATAGATATTTAACATTGGAAACAGTACTGTATTATCATCCTGTGTCTGTGTCAGCCATTTTGTTAACAATGGTTTCGTCAATCTAAGTTTCTAAGTTAAAAAAAAAAGTGTTTTAATTCGTTAAGTTATACATATATTTGAGTTTCAAATAAAAATGTGTCTTTTCTGAACATTTGATATTTAAGCCTAGATGCGAAACGAAACCCACAGCTTTGTGTACCTTCCTACTTCCTGTAAGATTGAGATCGCTCTTTCTCTACACAACACGAGCTTGCAGACTTTGTGAACACATGAAACGCAACATTACTCTTCAAACTTATGCTGTGTCCAGTTTGAAATGCATTCATTTAGATTAATTTAAGCTTATGAAATCATAATCGAGCGCTTACATTTTTTCTCTAGTCGATCAATTTTCATTTTTTTCGATAATCGGACAATTTATATTACCTTTCTGACACAGAAGGCGCGTAGATCAGTGTTGTACTTGAGAACGACGACCCTATCCACCATTCCTACACACATGTACACCGTGTCGTGGTGTCGTTTCACCTCCAGCAGTGTACACCCAAACATCCCCTCCACCTCGTCGTAGTGGATAGGTGGCGACTCGTTTCCTGTGGCCTGGTCCAACTTTATCTTTATTAATTTCTTATCTACCCAGACAACTCGCCTGTTCTTGCCTGTAAAGTAAACAGAAATGGTAACTATAAAACATACATACCGTATTCGATCCAATAAGTGCCCATGTCCCTATAAGCGCTCCTCCCCCTTTTTGAGGCCTCAATTGCAATTGCCCAGGCATAAATAAGGACCAAAACTACATAAAACGGTATAAAGGAGGTGTTGCATGGCCGCCCACGATCGATTTTTAATTTTTTGGTGCAAATACATCAATCGGCACATAATACATATCGGAACAGTACTTATTCCATGAATAGATTAATCTTGCGAATACAGCGCCACCTTTTATAAGTTTTACGTCCGATTCCTACTTGTGCGCCTTTAATGTATCATATTAAGGCATACAAAAGCCAAAGATAAATTATTTTTGTGTAATAACATAGCATTTTGTATTATCTTTTTAACGATATACAGTGCTTCATAATATCTGTTGGGGTTTTCTTGCAATTTCCTGTTTTGCTCTTATTTTTTCTTGAAAATAGAGCAATTTCATTTCATTAGTTTTTAATTAATTCCTTAGATAACAATGACAAACCCCGAGTACCCTAAAATTTTAGCAATCAAAAATATCTTCATATATCATTTATTGAAGCATGGAAATATTGTGTCGATGAATCACTGGATATGCCGACTTTTTAGCACTTTTTTACGTCTACCCCCTTTATTTCTTACCCAATATCAAAGTACTGAGAGTACTGAAACTTAAAAATGTAAAACGAAAACTGTCCTTCTCTCGGCTCTATCATGAATATTACTTGAGTAAAACGTATCCCATGTAAGTTGGTGTACCAAAGTTCGGTCGAACTGACATGTATTGACCTTTGACCTAGTTTTGCGTATATATCATATAGGACTATTCAAAAAATGTTAATTTTAGGGTCATATATTTGACTAGACAATCAAGCAAAATAAGGTCAATATCACATATATTTCCTACACCACTTGTCAGAGGTATTTCCTATTTTTGTCGTCATGGGTTTATTTACAAATTGATAAGCAAATGCATCATTAAGCAAAACGTATACCGGTGTAATTTATATGTTGACCTTAGATATTTCTCAAAAGAATATACTGTTGTTTTGATATGTCATAAAAATGTCATGGATAACTAGGATTTCATTCTTAAGCCAAACACCTCATGTCTGACTATTATTCACACAATAAAACATGGTCGAACTATATACAGTAATGAAAAAAGAATCCAGTGGACTGAAATTGCGTAACTTTTTGGGGGCAACACATTGGATATTGCACGCTAGGAGCTCTTCAATAGACGTACTTGGTGTCTGATATATTTTTTTTTAAATGTTACCATGAAAATAGGTCAAGTAAACAAATTATGTGGAGTAGTACAGACCCACTATCTGAGTTCTTTAGGCATTTCACCTATTGAAAAGCTGTTTTAAGATTTTCATACATTAGACCTGTCTGATGCTCTTTATTCCAGCATACTGCAAGGTGTCTTAGTTATTGTCAAGAAGTCGTTTATGTTTGCCAATTTGGACCCTGTGATCTTGAATTAACATTAAGGTCATTCATTTGACAAACAGCTTTGTAGCCCTTTATTCAAGAATACGTTAGGTCTAACATAATGTTCCGATGCCTTTCAGTTATTGAGAAGAAGTCGTTTGAATGAAAAGTGTATGCACGACGGACGGCGCACCAAGTACGATCACTATGTCACCCTGACCTATCGGGCAAGATGATTTAAGAACATTTGCCCTTCATCCCAACATGCTACATGTATAATACCAGGTCTCTAGTCCTCTTAATTCTCGTTTAAAGATTTTAGTCTATTTGACCCATGTAACCATAATGTAGGTCAAGGTCATTCATTTGAACAAACTTGGTAGTCCTTCATGCTAGCATTCTACAGTCCCGATATCAGATTCAAATGCCTCTTAGTTATTCACAATAAGTCGTTTAAAGTTTTTAGCCTATTTGACCCTTGTAACCTTAAATGAACTTGGTAGCCTTTCATGCCAGCATACTACAGGCCTTATCAGGTATCTAGGCATCTTAGTTATTCACAAGAAATCGTATAAAGATTTAGCTTTTTTGACTCCTGTGACCTTTATTGAAGGTCAAGGTAATTCATTTCCACAAACTTGGTAGTCCTTCCAGCATTCTACATGCCTAATATCAGTTTCTTTGGGCCTTTAGGGTATTGAGAAGAAGTCGTTTGGATGACAAGTTTACGAAGGACGAAATGCGAACAGCGCACGACAATGGATGAAGCATGGTGACTATAGGTCATCCTGACCCTTCGGGTTAGATGACCTCATGACATTAAAATAAACTAATGGGCGTTAGAATTGTACCCACTGTCCTTATTGCATGATCTTATAAGGCGACCAAATTCAAAATCGTATCTTAGCATTTCTTCTTCCTAACTTACTTTATACTTCCTAACATCACCCTTGACACCTCCTCACGTTATGTCTTCGATTGTGAGGTAGGCTCTGGGCTCTGTCTCCTTGCCGAGACACACCCTGCTTAGCGTTCAGCATTAAGCGAGTAGGACGACTGGTTCGCCTGTTGTCAGTATAATGTGACTGGGTGGGATGTGTTGCTTGGTATCTTCGGCGGCATGTTTCAGTGATATAGCACTATGAAAAGGACAAGAGTTCCACTATAGAAGAAGACACAACATGAATATAACGCAGTCTCCCATATCTCATACCAGGCACTTCATACACGCGAGACACTGCATACATGGATGCCGTCCTTACATGACCCCCTGGCTGTTAATAGGACGTTGATTTAATCAAACAAACATTAAAAACGATTTTATAGAGTCAAGAATGCAGGAATCGGTCTACCGCAAAAGCAAACTGGTTGATTCGCTGATTTTTACTGACGTACTACTACAGCTATAGTCATTTAAGGACGGCATCCGGTGTATGTCATTTGATATATTCTACGGTGTTGCCCCACCAAAGGAAAGAACCAAGAGATTTTTCCCCAGAATTAATTTAGTAACAATAGTATTTTTTTAAAATAGTAATATCAACATTGACCGACATATTATGATTTAAACTAATTGATATGCGTATTACGGTCTCCTTTTGTTCTAAGAAGTTAGACGAAAATCTCTAGCAAAATGAAGCTGCTAGTAAGCAATGGCCATTGAAGGATGCACTTTCATGAAGGATGTTGGATGATAAAAAGCTTATACTTATGTAATCAGTACCTGGTAAACTTTTTGTTAGTATTATTTCGCGATACCTATAGGCTACTAAAGGTAAACTGAGACATAGAGCCTCGTCTGATGTCTGATTGACGCCAGCAAAAAAGGTACCAAATTTTGTCGCCTTTTACGATCATGCAATGGTATAGCAGGTGCAATTCTAACGCCCTTCATGAGACGATGGCAACATTGATTGTTCCCTTTAACCGTGGGCAAAGGACACATACTGTCGTATTTGATCTTTATTACCTTAATGCTTATACAGTTTCTGGAATGCAACATGTCATTGTGTATATGTTAAATCACAACTGTCAGTATTATGTGTCCCACTCTTTCAAAACGGATAAGTAGAATTTCCGAAAAATATTATAAACATGAGTTTATGATGATAATTTAAGGTTTGGTCGAAATACACACCTCATCATCACGTTCTACTCTTACAGTCAAGTCGATAATATATGACAGTGTACTCTCAGTACTTTGATATTATGGAAAAAAAACAGGGGGTAGGGGAAATTAATCTAAAAAAACGTGGCATATCCAGTGATTCATCAACTTGAGCTGTTTATGGTGAAACGATGATAATCTGAATATAATTTTAAACATCAAAATTTTAGGGTACTCGAGTAGTGCCTTACTTATTCTGTCGCTCAAACGAAAAATAAAAAACTTCAAAAAGTCGTATTTTCTGTCATATTTGATATTTACGTTCGATTTGTGATAGAATGATATTGGATACAACCAAGTGTGATATGTCGTTAAAAAGGCATTTTTATGTGGTATTTTCAATCACAACGAAAACGCGATTTTAATGTTTTTACTATGACTTATGCCAGGTAAAAGGCCCAATAGGCTTTAAATTTACCAGTGTTAATGTAGGGGGCGCTGTAGTCATAATAATAGTCCAATCGGGTTTTAAGTATTATAGACATATGTGTATTAATGCAATTAACTAATTTAAATTCAAAAATCAAAAATTTATCGTGGGCGGATTTTCACCCTATATGCAACACCTCCTTTGCAATAATTTTGACCTATTCATTTTTATCAATTTTTCAAAATTTACCATATTGGGTCGAATACGGTAAGTCATTAAAATATTGAAGCCTATTTGATCCTTGTGACATTGAATGAAGGTTAGTCATTCATTTGAACAAACTTGATCGCAGCATGCTACAGGCCCAATATCAGTCTCTAGGCTTCTTGGTTTTTGACAGGGAGCTGTTTAAAGATTTTAGTCTATTTGAATGATGGTCAAGGTAATTCATTTTAACAAACTTAAAACACATACACCATTTTTACAATCAACACATTTAATATCACAAGATATACCCACTTCTCTTCACCTTAAGTAATCTGTATGGTAGTCTCAATAATTCCCACAATTTAAGTCACCTTAATCTATATTATAATCTCAACAATTCCAGCCAATTAAGTCACCTTAATCTGTATCATAGTCTCAACAATTCCAGCCATTTAAGTCACCTTAATCTGTATCATAGTCTCAACAATTCCAGCCATTTAAGTCACCTTAATCTGTACCGTAGTCTCAATAATTTCAGCCATTTAAGTCACCTCAATCTGCATCATAGTCTCAAAAATTCCAGCCAACAATTCCAGCCATTTAAGTCACCTTAATCTGTATCGTAGTCTCAACAATTCCAGCCATTTAAGTCACCTTAATCTGTATCATAGTCTCAACAATTCCAGCCATTTAAGTCACCTTAATCTGTATCATAGTCTCAACAATTCCAGCCATTTAAGTCACCTTAATCTGTATCATAGTCTCAACAATTCCAGCCATTTAAGTCACCTTAATCTGTATCATAGTCTCAACAATTCCAGCCATTTAAGTCACCTTAATCTGTATACATAGTTTCAACAATTCCAGCCATTTAAGTCACCTTAATATTATCGCAGTTTCAATAATATCAGCCATTTAAGTCACCTTAATATTATCGCAGTTTCAATAATATCAGCCATTTAAGTCACCTTAATATTATCATAGTCTCAATAATATCAGCTATTTAAGTCACCTTAATCTGTACCGTAGTCTCAACAATTCCAGCCATTTAAGTCACCTTAATCTGTATTATAGTCTCAACAATTCCAGCCATCTAAGTCACCTTAATCTGTAATGCCATTTAAGTCACTTTAATCTGTATCATAGTCTCATCAGCAATTCCAGCCATTTAAGTCACTTTAATCTGTATCATAGTCTCAACAATTCCAGCCATTTAAGTCACATTAATCTGTATCATAGTCTCAACAATTCCAGCCATTTAAGTCACTTTAATCTGTACCGTAGTCTCAACAATTCCAGCCATTTAAGTCACATTAATCTGTATCATAGTCTCAGCAATTCCAGCCATTTAAGTCACATTAATCTGTATTATAGTCTCAACAATTCCAGCCATTTAAGTCACTTTAATCTGTACCGTAGTCTCAACAATTCCAGCCATTTAAGTCACTTTAATCTGTATCATAGTCTCAACAATTCCAGCCATTTAAGTCACTTTAATCTGTATTATAGTCTCAACAATTCCAGCCATTTAAGTCACCTTAATCTGTATCATAGTCTCAACAATTCCAGCCATTTAAGTCACCTTAATCTGTATCATAGTCTCAGCAATTCCAGCCATTTAAGTCACCTTAATCTGTATCATAGTCTCAACAATTCCAGCCATTTAAGTCACCTTAATCTGTACAGTAGTCTCAACAATTCCAGCCATTTATGTCACCTTAATCTGTACCGTAGTCTCAACAATTCCATCCATTTAAGTCACCTCAATCTGTACCGTAGTTTCAACAATTCCAGCCATTTAAGTCACCTTAATCGGTACCCTAGTCTCAACAATTCCAGCCATTTAAGTCACCTTAATTTGTAACGTAGTCTCAACAATATCAGCTATTTAATGGTCCTTATTTTTACCTATAACCATGATCACCATTCCTACAGCGCTGATGATCTCAATCTGATGAACACTTTTGAATCCACTTAACTTCACCAGGGTAGCAGGTTTGCCGATCTGCATACTGACAGAGTACAGACCTTCATCAGTCCCTAGCAACAGTAGCTGAAACAGTAAACAGTACAAATATAGATAGGATAATAAACTACATCATGTATCTATGCACAGCCAGCTGGGTCCTTTTTTGTGCTAGATTATAGAGATGAAGGAAAGCTGAAGTTCCCAGAGAAAAACCATTGGAACCAGCAGTAAATACCTTGCACATACCCAACTATGTGAAACCCAGGGTTCAAGGGCTGATGACGATATGTAGAAAAGATGAATAATTTTACCAATCAGGCCACCATAGCCTCCAGAGAGAAAAGAAAATAAAGAATAAGAAGGGAAGACATAACAATGTTTACCTGTTTTGGGAGATAAAGATGTTTATCTGTTTTGAAGGATAAAGATGTTTACCTGTTTTGTGAAATAAAGATGTTTACCTATTTTGAGAGATAAAGATGTTTACCTGTTTTGAGAGATAAAGATGTTTAACTCTTTTGAGAGATAAAGAAGTTTACCTGTTTTGAGAGATAAAGATGTTGACATGTTTTGAGAGATAAAGATGTTTAACTGTTTTGAGAGATAAAGATGTTTACCTGTTTTGAGAGATGAAGATTTTTACCTGTTTTGAGAGATGAAGATTTTTACCTGTTTTCAGAGATAAAGATGTTTACCTGTTTACAGAGATAAGAATGTTTACCTGTTTTGAGAAGACTTTCGTACAGTTGAGATCAAGTCGTTTATCCCCCACTAGGTCCAGAATGGTTGTAGTCTGAAGTTTCTGTAGGAATTATCATGTTTAAGGATTTTAGAGGTAATATATAACCAGTTATTACATAGTATACAGCTTATTGAACTCGTATCAGAGAAAGGTTTCAGTATTAACAGAAAACTAGACTACTGAAGAATCTTAAGTATGAATAAACCAATATGTCCTTGTTTTCAATTTGTCTCATTGAATCTCAAAAGGAAAATAGCCAAATCTAAAAGATACAGAACAATGACTTTCAATTTTTAACTATAAAACATGACCTGACTATGCAACTATCGCATTACATAGAAAGGAAATCAAACAACTATCGCATTACATAGAAAGGAAATCAAACAACTATCGCATTACATAGAAATGAAATCAAACAACTATCAACTACATATACATAGAAATGAAATCAAACAACTATCGCATTACATAGAAATGAAATCAAACAACTATCGCATTACATAGAAATGAAATCAAACAACTATCACATTACATAGAAATGAAATCAAACAACTATGCAACTATCAATCAACTATCGCATTACATAGAAATGAAATCAAACAACTATCGCATTACATAGAAATGAAATCAATCAACTATCAAAAACAAATATCGCATTACATAGAAATGAAATCAAACAACTATCGCATTACATAGAAATGAAATCAAACAACTATCGCATTACATAGAAATGAAATCAAACAACTATCGCATTACATAGAAATGAAATCAATCAACTATCGCATTACATAGAAATGAAATCAAACAACTATCGCATTACATAGAAATGAAATTACATAGAAATGAAATCAAACAACTATCGCATTACATAGAAATGAAATCAATCAACTATCGCATTACATAGAAATGAAATCAAACAACTATCACATTACATAGAAATGAAATCAATCAACTATCGCATTACATAGAAATGAAATCAAACAATCATTTATCAGGTAGAGATTGTAATGTACCTGTCGTTTCACAGTGTCCTGTTTCTGGAAGTTTTTCACGGCTCCTTCAAAACAAGCTACCCACTTAGACTTTTCTGAGAAGTTCATGGCCATCAGGTATAGAACTCTGTAAAGTACCAGTGAATGTTAACATAAAATATTCATACGGTACAACAAGCCTCTGGGGACCAACAAAATTGCTTCATTATTAGCATATTCATTATGCACACATTACAAACATCTTGTGGAACCTGGACAGGAAATGAAAGCTACAATATTATGTTGGATTTGTTGTAAGCGTGTGTGTTATAAAACCGATCATACCTGCCGGGCCAACACGTGGTGAGTGGTTCGTGTAACTACAATATTATGTTGGATTTGTTGTAAGCGTGTGTGTTATAAAACCAATCATACCTGCCGGGCCAACACGAGGTGAGTGGTTCGTGTAACTACAATTATTATTTTGGATTTGTTGTAAGCGTGTGTGTTATAAAACCAATCATACCTGCCGGGCCAACACGTGGTGAGTGGTTCGTGTAACTACAATATTATTTTGGATTTGTTGTAAGCGTGTGTGTTATAAAACCGATCATACCTGCCGGGCCAACACGTGGTGAGTGGTTCGTGTAACTACAATGTTATGTTGGATTTGTTGTAAGCGTGTGTGTTATAAAACCAATCATACCTGCCGGGCCAACACGTGGTGAGTGGTTCGTGTAACTACAATGTTATTTTGGATTTGTTGTAAGCGTATGTGTGTTATAAAATTGATCATACCTGCCGGGCCAACACGTGGTGAGTGGTTCGTGTAACTACAATGTTATTTTGGATTTGTTGTAAGCGTGGTGTGTTGTATAAAACCATCATACCTGCCGGGCCAACACGTGGTGAGTGGTTCGTGTAACTACAATGTTATTTTGGATTTGTTGTAAGCGTGTGTGTTATAAAACCCGATCATACCTGCCGGGCCAACACGTGGTGAGTGGTTCGTGTAACTACAATGTTATGTTGGATTTGTTGTAAGCGTGTGTGTTTATAAAACCGATCATACCTGCCGGGCCAACACGTGGTGAGTGGTTCGTGTAACTACAATGTTATGTTGGATTTGTTGTAAGCGTGTGTGTTATAAAACCGATCATACCTGCCGGGCCAACACGTGGTGAGTGGTTCGTGTAAACTACAATGTTATTTTGGATTTGTTGTAAGCGTGTGTGTTATAAAACCGATCATACCTGCCGGGCCAACACGTGGTGAGTGGTTCGTGTAACTACAATGTTATGTTGGATTTGTTGTAAGCGTGTGTGTTATAAAACCGATCATACCTGCCGGGCCAACACGTGGTGAGTGGTTCGTGTAACTACAATGTTATGTTGGATTTGTTGTAAGCGTGTGTGTTATAAAACCGATCATACCTGCCGGGCCAACACGTGGTGAGTGGTTCGTGTAACTACAATGTTATTTTGGATTTGTTGTAAGCGTGTGTGTTATAAAACCGATCATACCTGCCGGGCCAACACGTGGTGAGTGGTTCGTGTAACTACAATGTTATTTTGGATTTGTTGTAAGTGTGTGTGTTATAAAACCGATCATACCTGCCGGGCCAACACGTGGTGAGTGGTTCGTGTAACTACAATGTTATGTTGGATTTGTTGTAAGCGTGTGTGTTATAAAACCAATCATACCTGCCGGGCCAACACGTGGTGAGTGGTTCGTGTAACTACAATGTTATGTTGGATTTGTTGTAAGCGTGTGTGCTAGCTTGTGTTATAAAACCAATCATACCTGCCGGGCCAACACGTGGTGAGTGGTTTGTGTAACTACAATGTTATGTTGGATTTGTTGTAAGCGTGTGTGTGTATAAAACCGATCATACCTGCCGGCCAACACGTGGTGAGTGGTTCGTGTAACTACAATGTTATGTTGGATTTGTTGTAAGCGTGTGTGTTATAAAACCAATCATACCTGCCGGGCCAACACGAGGTGAGTGGTTCGTGTAACTACAATATTATTTTGGATTTGTTGTAAGCGTGTGTTGCTATAAAACCGATCATACCTGCCGGGCCAACACGTGGTGAGTGGTTCGTGTTCCACCTTGATCACATGACTGAGGTCTGTGAGGGCGGTGTTTGGAAGCTCTGCGGGGCTAATAGCACTGTGTACGGTCACATCTGTTTCCTGGGGGTTCAGGTTGAAGGAGTCGACAGGGTTGGCATCCGATTCATTGTTGTATAACATCAGTATATTGTCTTCTAACGAAGCCCACTTCTTCTCCCAGCCCTGTGTCCCGGTGCTGTAACAACACATGGGAGTATCTTATACATTCTATAAATAATTATACTTTTTCTGAAATTAAGTAAGTAACAAAGCCAGCAGAATTATAGACCTTGACCCAGTATTACACACATATATATAGGTGTCTGTATAACTATACAAAGCCAACAAAGTTATAGACCTTGACACAGTTTTACACACATATATATAGGTGTCCCTGTATAACTATACAGTCAAAAGCCTGGGGTTGGTAGCAGTTATGTATTACGATACACATTGTAATAGGTATATAATATATTCGTAATAATTCTGATCTTGATAACCATTCAATAAGGTTACATAATAATGGTTATAGAAAATCAAAGGATCGTGTACAGTCAAACCTATCCATAAAGACCTTTCATGATGTCTATACACAGGTAAAATGGTGTTTAAAATTGGTTACTAGGGACCCTAGAAAAGTAGTCATATTAAGCAGGTGGTCTTTATACAGAAGTGGTCGCTATGGTAGGTTCATTGGATATTAATACGATCCTAACCTGTTTTTGAGTCTAGAAGTCAGACAGAGTAATTGCTCCTATAGTTCAATTTGATGAAAGCATCATCATTACAAAAATAAAATGTAATTCAGGAACACAGAAGAACTGGATTAGTTATAGTACCTGGGTATTTTCAGGAAACCATTCATGTGTATAGGTCTACCATCTTTACACAGCGACAGCTTCCTGTTGACGGGTGCATCCTCCTCGCGACTCATGATCTCCTGGAAGTGCTGGAAATACTCGGTCGGGAGGCCACAAGTGGCCGGAGCTGCCGTCAGACACTTCGGGTGGCACACCATATGACACTCTGTAACCAAACGTAAGCTATTTATCACGAATTGTCCAAAAGATGATTTAGGCTAATCACAGTTTAAACAACAACTTTGAAATCATTATAAAGTAATTTGATTTTTGAAAAATATTACCGGTATATATTTTTCTAAAAAGCTAAAATGCATGCTTTTTTTTATCTTGCATTGTCGGCTTTATGGTTAAAGTTTACATTAGTAGGAAATTTGATGAACTTATACTGCATGCTTTAATGTGTAGTAGTAACGATTATAATAATATTGGTGTCTGATACTGGTCACATAAAAACTTGTGACATAATTCCAAATAAAAATGGTTCAGGCTTGTGTAATAGTATAGTATAATACACCTCGGTCATTTCATAGTGTAATAACAATGTCAATCTATGTATCAAATAATCTTGCTTAATAGAATATTTCACAACATGTTAATAATATTAAAACAAACCTGTCTATAACAACCACCCAAAGGACAGGAAAATGGTCTTTATACACAGGTTGAATTATGTTGAAATTCGTCATCTGGGACTATAAGAAAGTGGTCTTATCAAGCAGATAGTCTTTATTGAGAGGTGGTCACTAAGACAGGTTTTACTTTATGTCACATCCAATAACACTAAAGTCCTAATGACTGACCTTGACACTTTGACGCCTGTTTGACGAACGGCACACTTCCGAGACACACAGCACACTTGGTGGCGCGGGTGTTGAGACCGGTGACGAAGCGGTGTGGAATGTTATGATGTATACGTTGACTCGGGGTCTGGGGGAGGCCGTAGGAGTACATACTGCTAGACCTCTTTACACTCGGTGTCAGCAGATTGACGGACCCTGAGTGGGCCGACGGTGAACGCACTAACGCCGCCACGGCAGCACGGTCCTTTGGTGTCAGGCTTTCATTATCCTTCAGGGATCCCATCACTCTCAGCACTGGTAAAATATCAAACAATTCTATTACATTCCTCTGAATGGACAATATTACTTACAATTTCAAACCATACATGGATTGTTGTATTAAATTTATCAATTTTAGTAAACTGTTCCCCTTAACAAAATGCTGTAAATTTCTTTCATATGAATTCATTCTTTGTATGATTTAATAAAATTATTAATGAGTATTGCCCCATATATATTTGTTTTTCGAATATATATATCTATACAACATTACCTGAAACATACTTAAGTGTATCATTGTGAAAATTTGTTGAGGGTGTAGTTACAGTGCATGATGAATAGCTCTGGGTAGGATGTATAGAGATGTAAAGCAGATCTGTGATATTTGTGAATACAGTCCGGTTAGTATATTGCTAACCAAGCATGATTTATAACTCATCTTTTGTAAGTCAGTATACAGTGTTTCCTAATTAAGTGGTATACATGTATATATTACTTTACCTTGTGGACAGACATGGATAATGATTTATGTTACTAGCTAGACAGACAACCACAATACAGGAAAGCAGCCATGATATATTTCAGCAGCATCACTACACACCACCTTCAACAGTTACATGGTATATGTATGTAACCATCACACATTATACAATCTGTGTGTTGACCTGTATACCACATGTCAGGGCATTTTTTTCCCAATGGCAGATACACTGTGTTCAAGACCCAAATCATCTAAAATATGTTCCTCTTTCTTAAGCTTGTATCTATAGGTTACTATTTCTCATGGTTATATATCAATGCTTCAAGTTCATAGGTCAATATCATTATAAGAAACGATGAAGACCGCAAAATTTGTTCTTAGCTAAAAAACAATCTAAAGTCAGTATTTCAAATATAAAACAAATTCTATTTTTCAAACAGTATTTGCCTTGATTTATATATAAACAAGTCTGTCAGATGTCCTCCGAATGAAGACAGAACAGTGTGATAAAATGTGATGTTCCACTTCTGTAAACCAACCTTTTTTCGCAGCGACTTAATTTCATGTTTTCACACAAAGACTTTTCAAGACAATCTAATTTCATGATCAAGACATATTTTGTTCTAATTTACCTATATTTGAAACTTTTTGGCTGTGATATATTTTTCACAATTTTCTTACCGACTGCAAAGTATGTAAAATTTAATCGCACAGAAAATAAGTTGGTTTACAGTATATTAGTAACACTATCGTAGTCCAGATGGTTATACAACAGTGGGCAGCAATAAGCTGACATATGGTATATACATATAGTCCTCTTTACCTGCTGGCTTTCTCTCTGTAGGTTCAGGTGTGGCTGTGTTTTGTTCCACCCCTAACACAGGGGATTAAATAGGTCACAGTTTATTTATAGATCAGGGTATCAAATAGGTCAGTTTATTTATAGATAATGGTATTAAATAGGACAGTTTATTTATAGATCAGGGCATTAAATAGGTCAGTTCATTTATAGATAAAGGTATTAAATAGGGCAGTTTATTTATAAATAAGGTATTAAATAGGTCACAGTTTATTTATAGATCAATGTATGAAATAAATCACAGTTTATTTATAGCCAAAGGTATCAAATAGGTTACAGTTTATTTATAGATCAAGATATATTAAATACACAAGAGGCCCATGGGCCTTTAACGGTCATCTGAGTACCTTGGCAATAATCATATAGGAAATTAATTAGATATAGTGTCATGGTTGCCATCTTCGATTGGGGATCAACCAGAGATGTAACAACACTTTGTTGGGACCATGTCAGGCTCCTTTCATGCAAGTTTCAGCCAAATCGCACTGGTAGAACTTGAGAAGAAGTTCAAAATGTGTTTTCAAGATGGCGGCTGTGGCAGCCATCTTGGATTTTGGATCGACCCGAAAAATAAGAACACTTTGTCAGGACCATGTCAAGGATCATTTCATGCAAGTTTCAGCCAAATCGAACCAGGTAGAACTTGAGAAGAAGTTCAAAATGTGTTTTTCAGGATGGTGGCTGTGGCGGCCATCTTGGATTTCGGATCGACCCGAAAAATAACAACACTTTGTCGGGACCATGTCAGGATCATTTCATGCAAGTTTCAGCCAAATCGCACTGGTAGAACTTGAGAAGAAGTTCAAAATGTGTTTTCAAGATGGCGGCTGTGGCGGCCATCTTGGATTTCGGATCGACCCGAAAAATAAGAAACACTTTGTCGGGACCATGTCAGGATCATTTCATGCAAGTTTCAGCCAAATCGCACTGGTAGCACTTGAGAAGAAGTTCAAAATGTGTTTTCAAGATGGCGGCTGTGTGGCGGCCATCTTGGATTTTGATCGACCCCCGAAAAATAAGAATACTTTGTTAGGGACCATGTCAGGATCATTTCATGCAAGTTTCAGCCAAATCGCACTGGTAGCACTTGAGAAGAAGTTCAAAATGTGTTTTCAAGATGGCAGCTGTGGCGGCCATCTTGGATTTCGGATCGACCTTCAAAAATAAGAACACTTTGTCAGACCATGTCAGGATCATTTCATGCAAGTTTCAGCCAAATCGCACTGGTAGAACTTGAGAAGAAGTTCAAAATGTGTTTTCAAGATGGCAGCTGTGGCAGCCATCTTGGATTTTCAGATCGACCAGAAAAATGAGAACACTTTGTCGGGACCATGTCAGGATCATTTCATGCAAGTTTCAGCCAAATCGCACTGGTAGAACTTGAGAAGAAGTTCAAAATGTGTTTTCAAGATGGCGGCTGTGGCGGCCATCTTGGATTTTGATCGACCCGAAAAATAAGAATACTTTGTCGGGACCATGTCAGGATCATTTCATGCAAGTTTCAGCCAAATCGCACCGGTTGAACTTGAGAAGAAGTTCAAAATGTCTTTTCAAGATGGCGGCTGTGGCGGCCATCTTGGATTTCAGATCGACCCGAAAAATGAGAAACACTTTGTCGGGACCATGTCAGGATCATTTCATGCAAGTCTCAGCCAAATCGCACTGGTAGAACTTGAGAAGAAGTTCAAAATGTGTTTTTAAAGATGGCGGCTATGGCGGCCATCTTGGATTTCGGATCGACCCGAAAAATAAGAACACTTTGTCGGGACCATGTCAGGATCATTTCATGTAAGTTTCAGCTCAATCCCACTGGTCAAACTTGAGAAGAAGATTGAAATGTGAAAAGTTTACGGACGGCGGACGGCGCACGACGACGGACGAAGCATGATGACTATAGGTCATCCTGACCCTTCGGGTCAGATGACCTAAAAATGTAGGTCACAGTTTACTTATAGATCATGGTATTAATGAATCACATTTATCAACTTACATTCATTAGCCTGAGTAAACTTCTCTTGTCTCAGTTTCTCATTCTGTTCCTGCAGTTTGTTACAGCGTTTCCGTTCCTGGTCGAGAGCGGTCTGCAGGTCTAGTAATGGTGCTGGAATCCCCGGACTGACCACATCCTTAGTTTTACCACCTCCAAACAGTTTACTGCCCGACTACAGTCACATTCACAGTCAAGTATTATCAATTTTGTACACAAATTTTCCAGGGGATATATCATGAAAACTTAAAATCAACTTTATAGTGAAAACATGTAAATTTATGCGTTGGGAAATTTTCACTAAATTATGAAGGTTGTTTGATTGCGATAATTCCCCCGCGTGTAATATTTTGTGAATGTATGCACTGTGTACCTTAAAGACTGGAGGTATCTCTATCGTGGAAATAACACCACTGTGAAAGTTGTATGCTACAAACTGTGAAATTAAGCACTTCGTGAAAATATCCACTTACAGGTAATAACCTATAAGCAGATCTCTCTAGTCTCTACAGTCTGCTAGAGAAATTATAATTTCCTAAATTCTAATTTTCTTGTTTCGATTCAAGTCAAACTTTTCTAACCCGCAAATATATCTAGCTGTACGGAATCCTACTTTTTCCAAATTATTACCATCTAGAATTGGAAAATATAGAAGATTATCCAAGGGGTTGATGTGTGAAATGTGTATGGTACACACAAATGACATTATAAAATATCACTGTAAAATATATAACATTTCAGTCCTGAAGTAAAATTTCTCTTTTCAAAACATTTGCTTTTTATCTGCAACATTTTACTGAATATTTTATCACAATAAACCATCTTCGTGTCTTTCTCGTGACTTAATCATAACACTACTGCTACAATCAACACAATAAAACAATCCAACCTTTTTCTTCTTTGCTGCACTGTTCTCCGCCCACAGAGCATGTAGGTAGTCAATCAGCTTCATCTGTTGGCCGATTGTACTCTCAAACTTATATTTCTCCAGGAAATGTACACCCTAAACAGATGATATAAGACCCTTTATTTTTGTACAAAAATCTGAGTAAAATTTATAGATAGTAATTAAGAGAAATAAATGTTTTACTGTAAGTCTCATAAGGATTGTACATTTATTTGACAACTTAACTCTCAATGTTCTGTGATAGAGAAATTTATATAACTTGCAACTTTTTGCTATTAAGACACAAACTCTAGACTTTATATTTATAACTAAATCGGTGTCAGAGGGAATAGGGTGTTTAAGTGAATTTGACTCAACCTGCTATTTCCATTTTACCCAAATTTCAGGTTATAGAATCTATGAAGCTAGAAATGCCCCCTGCTTTGGATCAGGATATAAAACCTAGTTTTCCTCACAAAGACAAGTAATTCTGACCTGTAACGCATCCGTGAAGTTTTCCAGATCCACTTTCTCGCCAAAGATAAGCTCGAATTTATCCATGGCCTCGTCAAGATTGTGTTTTAATTTCAAATTCTTTGTTCGTAAATCCTGAACCTCAGTCATTATACTGGAAATCTGGAAAAATATAATCATTCATTAAAGATGTTCCACCGCTGACAAATGGTATGTTTTCTCTATCAAAAACTGGAGCATAGGATTTAGTATTTTTCTTCAGTTTTGTATGTATATCTTATATTATTTTCTTTGTGTTAATTAGAAATATATACACATGATAACACCAATTATTGTTTAAAAGATGTGTATCATTTATCATTTTATCGGCAGTGGAGCGAGTATCTTTGAATTTAATAAAACTGAAAACCGAAGGAATACTTTCAGAATAAGAATTGATAATCTGAATCCAAATAACTGCAAGTCCAAGATTCGATTATCCCAATCCCAAAAATCACTGCAAGAGTTACCTCCTCTTTCAGAGCTCTTTTCTCATCCAGGTCGGTCTCCAAGTTGCGTTTCTGTGAGTCAGCCACACATTTGAGCTGCATGTTGTGTTCCTTCAGCTCCGACACCTGGGACAGTTAACAATCATCAAAATCAAGTAAGAAATATAAAATTCACATAGAAAATTTTTCCTACCAGAAGGAGACACAAAGGCAAACATGACAACTTTTCTTTCAGGTAAAGACCATTGCTTATATTTCATTTATTCATATAATATTACCTGTGCTTCTGTTTTTAGACTGGCTCGCTGGATCTCCCCATATTTTGTGGTTTAAAGCTTCAATTTCAGCTTTGTGAGCTGCTTTCATGGACGTCATCTGTTTTTTCATGCCTGCTACCTTCTCACTCGCGGTTTGTCTGTAAATATGACATACACATTGTCAGACAAGTTATTTATTTTAAGCTTGTGTTCTGTAACCAGGTGTGTAAATAACTATTTTTATATATACCCAAAGAATAACTTTGATACTACAATACATTTCAAGTTTTAATGAGTGCAGATTTTACAAGGAATCTATAGTTAGTTAATATCTATAAAAAAAAAACAGACAAGGGATTTGTCAATGTGAGAGTGCAGATTTTACAAGGAATCTATAGTGAGTTTAGTATTTATGAAAAAAGAACAGGGATTTGTCAATGTGAGAGTAAAGAGTTTAGTATTTATGAAAAAAAACCTAGAGGTTTGTCAATGTGAGATTGCCTAACTTACTTGGCTTGCTCTAAAGCATGAAGTCGATGTGAGGTTCCCTCGATTTCCTCTTCTCTCTTCGACCACAGCTGTCTCAAATGTTTTCCTAGAATATAAACAATGCGAAATGAAGGTTGAATAATAAATAGAGTGACAGTAAGGATATTTCATACTGTACAACGGTTCAATTTTTCCAAGTCGTTTGTAGAATACTTAGCACCAGTGAAATATTCAGAAATTCATTGACATACCTAAAAGCAATAATATAGTATTAAGTGGCAAAATTATACGAACGATGAAAGCTGTTAAAATTTCACCTCCACAACAAGAGGCCCAGAGGGCCAGTATCGCTCACCTTGTTTGTAATGCCAAGTAAAGTTCTGAATACAGGTTCATTGTTTCTTTTCTGAGGAATTTTTCATAGTACCTCTAAATCCCCTATAGGAGGCCCCACCCCTCCAGCCCCCGAGGGGTTCGAGAGCCAAAATTTAATACAAGTTCCAGTTTCCCCGATTCCTCCAAGGATAATTTGTGGCCAAATTTTGGTCACAATCCAAGTCAAAACTCTAGACAAGTATGCAATATATAGGAATATTACTTCTATTTCCCCTAAATGTGGGCGCCCACTCCTCCTGCCCCTGGGGTGACCAATCCAAAACTATACAAGATCTGTTCCCCTTCTCCGAAGGATGTTTGGCCAAATTTGGTTTACAATCCATATAGAACTCTATGACAAGTGTCGATTTAAAGAATTTTTACCTCTATTTCCCCTATTGGGCCCCGCCCCTCCTGCCCCCAGGGCGGCCAAGCCCAAATTTATACATACTCAATTCTTATTTCTCCCAAGATATCTCTGGCCAAATTTGGTTACATTCCATGCGTAAAACTCTGTGACTAGTAGCGATATTTAAAGGATTTACCTCTATTTCCCCTATTAGCTCCGCCCCTCCAGCCCCCGGGGGGCCAGAGCCAAAATTTATACAAGTTCTGTTCCCCTTCCCCCAAGGATGTTTGTGGCCAAATTTGGTTCCAATCCCTGCAGAACTCTATGACTAGTAGCGATTTAAAGGATTTACCTCTATTTCCCCTTTTGGGCCCCGCCCCTCCTGCCCCCCCCCGGGGGGTCAGTGCAAAAATTTATACAAGTTCTGTTCCCCTTCCCCCAAG
Source organism: Argopecten irradians (assembly GCF_041381155.1). Lineage (NCBI taxonomy): Eukaryota > Metazoa > Mollusca > Bivalvia > Pectinida > Pectinidae > Argopecten > Argopecten irradians. Next base: position 31,010,901 of record NC_091142.1, on the reverse strand, counting down.
GATGTTTGTGGCCATATTTGGGTACATTCCATTCACAACTCTATGACAAGTAGCGATTTAAAAGGATTTACCTCTATTTCCCCTATTGGGTCCCCGCCCCTCCTGCCCCTGGGGATCAGAGCCAAATTTTTACAAGTACTGTTCCCCTTCCCCCAAGGATGTTTGTGGCTGATTTTGGGTTACATTCCATGCCAAACTCTAGGACAAGTAGCGATTTAAAGGATTTTACCTCTATTTCCCCTATTGGGCCCCGCCCCTGCCTGCCCCTGGGGGGTCAGAGCCAAATTTATACAAGTACTGTTCCCCTTCCCCCCAAGGATGTTTGTGTGGCTGATTTTGGTTACATTCCATGCCAAACTCTAGGACAAGTAGCGATTTAAAGGATTTACCTCTATTTCCCCTATTGGGCCCCGCCCCTCCTGCCCCTGGGGGATCAGAGCCAAAATTTATACAAGTACTGTTCCCCTTCCCCCAAGGATGTTTTTGTGGCTGATTTTGGTTACATTCCATGCCAAACTCTAGGACAAGTAGCGATTTAAAGGATTTACCTCTATTTTCCCCTATTGGGGCCCCTGCCCCTCCCCTCCTGCCCCTGGGGGATCAGAGCCAAAATTTATACAAGTTCTGTTCCCCTGTCCCCCAAGGATGTTTGTGGCCAAATTTTGTTACATTTCATTCAGAACTCTACGACAAGTAGCGATTTAAAGGATTTTACCTCTATTTCCCCTATTGGGGCCCCGCCCCTCCTGCCCCGGGGGGGCCAAGAGCCAAAATTTATAGGCAAGTTGGCTTGCTCTAAAGCATGAAGGCGATGTGAGGTTCCCTCGATTTCCTCTTCTCTCTCGACCACAGCTGTCTCAAATGTTTTCCTAGAATATAAACAATGCGAAATGAAGGTTGAATAATAAACAGAGTGACAGTAAGGATATTTCATACTCTACAACGGTTCAATTTTCCAAGTCGTTTGTAGAATACTTAGCACCAGTGAAATATTCAGAAATTCATTGACATACCTAAAAGCAATAATATAGTATTAAGTGGCAAATTATAAGAACGATGAACTGTAAAATTTAACCTCCTCAAAAATGTCCTGTATCGAAAGTCATGAAACATTAAGTATTGCCTTGTCTGTGTCAATGGTTTTTAAGGTAAAGATACAAATTTACAATAACAAAATTGACAATCTTAAATTAAAGTATAATGGTAATTCTGGAGCTAGACATCATTAACAGAGATTTTGTAACCTGATATTGTTCCATTCGCCCTGTTGCCGTTCGTGTTCCTCGTTGAGTGCCTCCAAGTCCTGTAGCTGTTCCTCTAACTCATTACACACAGTCTGTAACGTGGCGACTTTCTGTAACAGATGGTGTCCATACTTACTAGTTCTATAGAGAAAACATAGAGTCAACTCGATTTGTGCCCTTCTCAGTTTTCTGAGTAGATCATAAACGAAAGAGCTTCCAGAAGCAAAAGAGCAACAAATCAAGTGATCAGAAGTTATATTCTAGAAGTAGAAGAGGGTAAATCCTGATTCCTTAAATGATATAAATTATAGGCAAGCACTGCATGCTCAAATGTATACTTTCTCTGTGTTTTCACCAGAATATTTGATTTAAATAAGCCGTTGATGAGAGATTACCATACCTGTATTTCTAGCTCACACTGATGTTCCTTCTGTAACATCTCGTCCCTAATCATCTGTTTCTCCATAGTGATGGAACTCTTCTCTTTTTGGAGGCTTGAAATTCTATCTTCCATTTCCTGTAATATTTTTTTGGATAGCACATTATAATACATTATGTCGTTAATATGAATTTTCTAATTCAGATTCTGACCAACTAAAAGATTTCTTCTAAATCATTATTGTTACGTTGTACTTGCAGTACTAACTCATTCTAATTTGTAATATGAAAAACTTTGTGTTCCAAAATAAAACATCATTATTCTAATTTCGGACTGGTCAATTAATTTTATACTGTTGTTTATAAAAGCCTATGTACTAATATAAATGTCTAGAAAGTATTCTAACACTGTCAATGATAGAAGTGTCAGACTGTAGTAACCTATACAGACTGTCCGTTGTTTCACAAAATAGATTCGTTGTGACTAACATTCAAAACATGAAAATTTGTTGCAGGTTTTGTTTAATAGTTGAACAGTGTAGATAGAAACTGTTTATCACTTCTAACAAACTATCACTTGACAATGTTGGGTTTTATTAGTTCAACAGCCAGGGTCATGTAAGCACATTTTTTAAACATCCTATTAACAGCCAGGAACATGCCAGGTTTGTTGGTGGAGGAAAGCCGGAGTATCCGGAGAGAAAAACACCAACCAGCGGTCAGTACCTGGCAACTGCCCCACATGGAATAAGATTCGAACTCGCAACCCAGAGGTGGAGGGCCTGTGGTAATGTGTTGAGACATCTTAAACACTCTGCCACTGCAGCCCTATATGCTTGTGGACAATGCAGCAAAGCAACGACAACTGACACACGTACCTTATAATGTCTCGTGGATTTCTCAGCCTGTGACTTCAGGAGTTTCAACTCTTGTTCAAGGTCAACTATATTCTACAAAATTCAAAGCCACACAAATTAAAGTAATAGTAATATCAATGCTCAAATCACAAGCAATTTATGATAAGAAAACTTTACTACTGACAATGTCTATGTAAACAGAGAATCAAATAAATACTGTAAAAGTACATATTTCAATGCCTTTCATGAACTTTGTAGTAAATATAAGATTGCACTTACTATACATTATGTGTAATGTTAACAATTATTGGGAATGCACAAAATGATCATCACTTTTCTTACAGTTCAAAATCAATTTTGCTCTATAATTTGATTCCTCATTGAGCACTCAATGGAATAATTGATTCTAATCTTACCTCTGACCTATGGAGCTTGAGTTGAAGGTCACGGATCTCGGATTCGTATCGGTCCTTGTTATTGCGTTCCTGTCTCTCACTGGCAGCTAGCAGTGACCGTGCCTCACTGAGGGCCAGATTGGCGTCATGTAACTCGCGTCTCAACTCCACCAAGACCTGGTCATGCTTCTCTTTCTCCTATAGTAACACAAAGGGAGGACGTTACACTGAAGATTTCTGTATTCTATCATTTACCGAATATCAGAGGAAGATTTTAATGTTTGAGCTTATTTGACTCCTTTTGGCCACACCCTTCAGGCCCCTGAGGTCACTCGTGAAAAATTTGATAATATGGCTCAATATCCATCTCATACTGATAATTCTGACATTATTTGACTTATTTTCATATTACAAATGACCAAATAATACTCAAAAATGTGTTTTCCCTATATAAACAATAGTAAACTTGATCACCTCCCCAAGTGGAAACGCAAGACCCCAGGGACATATAATTCACAATTTTTGTAAAGGACCTCAAGATCTTTCTATCTATGAAGAGTATTTGATTCTACCACATCTGTGACACAATTGACCTTGGAAGATTTTTGCAAAATTTCAACAAATTCGGTTCCATAGTTTTGAAGAAGTCGAAAAAGTAAATTGTTTATTGCCGCGCAGCATACGAGGAAAGACGAGACAAAAGGCATTTAGAATAGGTCACTTTGTCTCAGGTAACCTAAAAATTGTGGAGTAATTAGAATCATTACATGTATTTCTCCACAATTAGTCCCTTTAATTTTTGAAAAAAAATGACATATCTAACCCTTCCTTATACCCACTGTTAAAACATATATTAATTGATCCTGGCTGTTCATATGGTGAAAATAACAATCAAAACCTAGCTATTCTTACCTTACTGAATATCTCCTCCATGTCAGCCTCGCGTTTCTTGCCACTAAAACCTAGCTATTCTTACCTTACTGAATTTCTCCTCCATGAAGTCAGCCTCACGTTTCTTGCCACTAAAACCTAGCTATTCTTACCTTACTGAATTTCTCCTCCATGAAGTCAGCCTCACGTTTCTTGCCACTAAAACCTAGCTATTCTTACCTTACTGAATATCTCCTCCATGAAGTCGGCCTCACGTATTCCTGCCACTAAAACCTAGCTATTCTTACCTTACTGAATTTCTCCTCCATGAAGTCGGCCTCGCATTTCTTTCCCGTGGTCTCCTGCTGTTTACATTCCCATTCTACCTGCATCTCCCTCATCTTAACCTCCAGAGATTTCTTCTCGAGTCGGAGACGATCCACCTCCTCCATCAAACTTCTTATGCGATTCTCTCGATCCTTTGATGTTTTAAGTTCTCCTTCCAAAGTCTTCACCTGGATTTCCAACTTTTCAACTTTTTCTTGCTGACCTTTGACCTTTGTTTCGAGGTAACTGTTGGTTTGGCGAATGTCTTCAGCATCGGCAATTTTGTTCCAGCGTTTTGTTGCTAAAAGTTTCTGCTCCTCTAATTCTTTTTCTACACTCTGAAGCTGTTCATATGGGGATTTACTTAATCACTTTAGTTAATTGTCTTATTGTTACATAACAAGCAAAGTAGAATATTATTCATATTTAACAGCTACAAAATCACAACTAAAGAGACTCTTCATTTGTAATGATGTTAAAATGCCTGAATTACAGAATTACAAATCACCTGTTTTGATAGATCGGAATTCAACTTTCTATCCTTTACTTCCAGTCCCTCCCATACAGATAACATTTCACAGTTTGGATTGCATGACTTAAGTAAAAAAGACAAGACACTAGAGACTGTAAAATATAGATATCCTATTATATAGCATCCACATTATTAAACAAGATCAGACTGATGTTGGTCACACTTAATATACATACAGTATATGTGTGTTCATTCCAGTTTACAACAAGGACCTGATAGATAGGACCACTGGAAACAAATAAAGTACTAACGGTCTTGTCTACAGAATTCCTTACCTTGATAGTCAGAGCATCTCTTTCCTTGGTCACTGTGGTCAGCTCGTCCAGTTTGGCATTCTCTTTTTGTAGATCTTCATTCCTCCTTTGGAGACCCTCCTTTTCACTTCTAAGTATAATTACCTCCCTTGCTTCTGTCTCTGCCTCTTTCAAACGTTTGGTCAGATTTTCTACCTTTTGCTCAAGCTTGGTGACAGACAAATGTAGACTGTCCTTGTCGTCAGTGAGCTTTCTAACATTTTGTGAGAGGTCAAACTTTTCCTCCTTACACTTACTCAGTTTGTCCTTGATTTCAATAATCTGTGCTGATTTACTCTCACAATCGTCCTGTAAATGTGACTGTCGAGATTTTTCCTCCTCTATTCTACACAATTGTAACTTGAGAGAGTCAATTTCTGAATTCTTTTCATTTTGTTTCTTCTGTAAACTGATTTTTTCTTCTTCCAATCCTTTGATCCTTTCGTTTGCAATTTTCAGTCTAAATAACACAAATTAACAGTGAAATTGTAATACCAAGTCTGTATAACACAAACTAACTGTAAAGTTGTTATACTGTACACCTATTGCATTTAGCCTAGACAAGTATCCTTAGAAAGTCATAGGTGTAAATAAGAGTTCCATGATATATATATATATGTATAATACAAGAGGCCCAGAGGGCCTGTATCGCTCACCTGGTTTGTAATACCAAGTTATGTTCTGAAATACAGGTTCATTGTTTCTTTTCTGAAGGAATTTAATATTAACCTCTAAATCCCCTATTGGGCCCACCCCTCCTGCCCCCGGAGGGTCAGAGCCAACATTTATAGAAGTTGTGGCCAAATTTGGTTACATTCCATGCAGAACTCTATGGCTAGTAGCGATTTAAAGGATTTACAGTCGAAACTCGTTATCTCGAAATTCAACGGACCAACGAAAATAATTCGACTCATCCGGAATTCGACTCAAACGTAATGCCATTAGGTTTGGTCAGAAAGTGGTTTTTAACGGTCCTTATATCTTATGACAGCCGGGTACATGCCTATTACCGTGATCAGCATATTATCGTGATTTTCCAACTTATAAGGTTTGTATTAAATCTTTTTAGTTATATGTTTTCAGATGTTATGGGGTTTTTTTTAAATACATTTTTAAATAAAAAAATTGAATTACGATAATATGATCGTCATATTTTGCACTATCAACATTCCAAACAAACCTTAGAAAACGCTTTCGTTTCTAATGATTCCTAAACAAACACGCTTCCGGTCATGATCAGCCACGCTGCTAGCTGTGTAAACACGCGTCGTGTTTATGTACAGGTAAGTCACAATTGTAAAGTGACACTAATTAGGAAGCCAGACTTGAGAGCATTATTAAACAATTATTAATTACTAGTCATTGTTGTAGTATGTTCCCATAGGCCTGAATCTGCATATACCGATCGCGATATGTGCAGGTAAACCAATCACGTGTTACGACAAACCACAGGTGAATTTCAATTGTTTGTATCCATGTTATATTTACGTAATTGTTGGGGGTTTTTTTATTTAAAATTTTGACTAAAATTAAATTCGAGATAGCGACTATTTTTTTCGTTGAATATCCGTTCTAGGGACCAGGAATTGACTTTGACACAACCGGAGTTTCGAGTCATCGAAATTCGAGTCATCCGATCTTAAAATACATACACAAAGAAGGACAAAAAACGGGACTTGAAAATTAATTCGACTCAACCGGAATTTCGACTCAAGCGATTTTGAGATAACGAGTTTCGACTGTACCTCTATTTCCCCTATTGGGCCCCGCCCCTCCTGCCCCCCGGGACCAGAGCCAAAATTTATACAAACTCAGTTCTTATTCTCCAAAGGATATTTCTGGCCAAATTTGGTTACATTCCATGCAGAACATGGGGGGGCAGAGCCAAAATTTATACAATATATGAAGTGACTGGTTGGGCTACTGTCCGCTGTCACTGGGTAGCTGCAAGTTACTGGACATAATAATGTATTATGTGTTGAAGACCTGACCGGTTTCGTTTTCTTGTGAAAACTCCTCAGAGGTAGCGAGTTGAGTATGAGCTCCCCTTTATATATCCTAAGGATAGCTGGTAGCTGGTAGCCTATAGCCGGTAGCCTGTAGCCGTAGCGGGTAGCCAGATTCCCGTTTTGGGTAGCCGAAGGCCATTAGCCGGCAGAACATGGATGGTAGGTGTTAGCCGGTATTGGTAGCCGGTAATCTGGTGTTACAGCTTCTGCTGGCATGTTTCCAGCTGTGAATAGCTGATATACGGTATCTTTTATTAGAGTAACCGTTAATAATTACAGATGGTGGCTAGCTAGCAAATAGGGGGATGCTGGGAGTTTATATTGTGATAAACTAAGGAATCTCTATTTGTAAGAGGACGAAGGATAATGACTCAACAATATGGATAAAGTAGACGATATCTATTACAGGATAAGTTATACAATGATCTTTCGATTGTATGTTAGAATCCATGTTGTATACAATTTATGATTGACGAGTCATTTAAACATGTGTTCAAAAGTGTGACAAACACATGGGAAGATCATGCGTCTAGACTGATGACAGCAATTGTGGACCCTTGGGTTTACAATCTGGTGTAGATGCTATATCTTAAGGTAACATTTGCCGTATGTAGTGCAGCAGACTCTGGTCTATCTGTAGTCTCGATTGGGCGGTACACGTTTCTTTTGTTTGAAAAGGAGACCACCATGGATACATTGTGTGTCCACCGTGTCCGTTTCGAGGGATGGTAGTTAGGCACGAGAGACTAACTATAGTGAGACGTCATGATAGTGTTGACGTCATAAAGGGCTGATAATCGTATATCGTTTAGTATTCCCAGTTATTTGAAGGGAATAATCCATATGGACCAGTAACTCAATGTTGTAGCTTTGGCATTGGATCTATAATGTCTCGGACAAACCCGTGATGAAAGTAGGTATAGAATAAATAAAATGACTGGGAATCCCAGTTTTATCTGGAGGCATTGATCCCGACGCGATCTGATGTATGCAACCAGTGTATCCAGTTGTATTCCCTACCTCTAATGGTACATGTTGAGGAGGAAGGGTCATGAGGGGTCAAATTTTGACTTGTAGCGATTTAAAGAATTTACCTCTATTTCCCCTATTGGGCCCCGCCCCTCCTGCCCCTGGGGGATCAGAGAACAAGAACTACTGCAGGAAATGAACGGAAAAGAATATTTATAACAAGAGGCCCAAGGACCTTAGTGGTTATCTGACTACCTTAACAATAATCATATAGGAGATTAATTAGACATAGTGTCATGGCAGCCGTCTTAGATTTCGAATCATCAGAGATGTAACAACACTTTGTAGGAACCATGTCAGGATCATTTCATGAAAGTTGCAGCCAAATCACAATAGTAGAACTTAGGAAGAAATTCAAAATCAGTTTTCAAGATGGCAGCTGTGGCGACCATCTTGGATTTCTGATTGACTCGAAAAATAACAACACTTTGTCAGGACCATGTCAGGATCATTTCATGCAAGTTTCAGCCAAATCATACAAGTAGAACTTGAGAAGAAGTTCAAAATGTGTTTTCAAAATGGTGGCTGTGGTGGCCATCTTGGATTTTCAGATCAACCCAAAAAATGACAACACTTTGCTGTTACCATGTAAGTATCATTTCCTGCAAGTTTCAGCCAAATCGCATCAATAGAACTTGAGAAGAAGTTCAAAATGTGTTTCAAGATGGCAGCTGTGATGGCCATCTTGGATTTCGGATTGACCCGAAAAATAACACCTTGTTGGGACCATCAGATTGACTCGAAAAATAACACTTTGTTGGGACCATATCAGGATCAGTTCAAGATGACCTAAAAACATCATAACATGCTGTGTAAACATGAAAGTTACTATGTCTTGTAAAAGTCTATCAATCATCCTTGTGGTAGAATTTGAAAACTGACGGAACAAAAAAGGGTTCACAGTCAGAGGGCATAGCTTTAACTTCCAATCCATGACTATTTAACTTTCTACCACCCAAGTCTTTATTGCAGTTAATGTACATCAAAACTAGATTTAAAAGTCTGGCTTCTCTGTGATTTTTTACCTTAAATCGGTGTGTTCCTTGTTGCGTAGTCGTACTTCCACCTCCCTCTCACGCGAGTCTGAGAGTTGTCTTTCAAGTCTTTCAAAGCGGGATGTTAGACGGGACAAGGTCTGCGTAACATGAGTATGGACCTGGTAATCACCACATACAACAAAGGGTTAATCTAGCATGCACTACAAGCTACTACAGATAGAGCAGGAACAAAGAGAGAGCATACAGGTTATACAATGTACTACTACAGGTTATACAATGTACAGGAACAGAGACAGATAGAACAATGTACAACTGGGCATACAGGTTATACAATGTACAACTGGGCATACAGGTTATACAATGTACAACTGGGCATAGGTATACAAGTACAACTGGGCATATTATACAATGTACAACTGGGCATACAGGTTATACAATGTACAACTGGGCATACAGGTTATGACAATGTACAACTGTACAATGGGCATACAGGTTATACAATGTACAACTGGGCATACAGGTTATACAATGTACAACTGGGCATACAGGTTATACAATGTACAACTGGGCATACAGGTTATACAATGTACAACTGGGCATACAGGTTATACAATGTACAACTGGGCATACAGGTTATACAATGTACAACTGGGCATACAGGTTATACAATGTACAACTGGGCATACAGGTTATACAATGTACAACTGGGCATGGTCATACAGGTTATACAATGTACAACTGGGCATACAGGTTATACAATGTACAACTGGGCATACAGGTTATACAATGTACAACTGGGCATACAGGTTATACAATGTACAACTGGGCATACAGGTTATACAATGTACAACTGGGCATACAGGTTATACAATGTACAACTGGGCATACAGGTTATACAATGTACAACTGGGCATACAGGTTATACAATGTACAACTGGGCATACAGGTTATACAATGTACAACTGGGCATACAGGTTATACAATGTACAACTGGGCATACAGGTTATACAATGTACAACTGGGCATACAGGTTATACAATGTACAACTGGGCATACCGGTTATACAATGTACAACTGGGCATACAGGTTATACAATGCACAACTACAAAGGGAAAGAGGTAGAGACTAGAAAACTGGGTTAATTTCAATTCAAGATGATCTTCCCCAAGATATGGTAATTTTAAAAATAGAAAATTTCTGCTGCTACTCTAAAATATTATTGCTACTCAACAATATATAAGTGATTTTAGATATTGCTGGTATAACAAAATTCATAATTATTTTGATGTTTCAATTCAAGTTTCACAAAAAGTGTACATTGATCCTTTGAAAAACCTATGGAAGTGCTTGATAATTTTGAATATTTATGACACAGGAACCTCTGATCATTCGACTCTGGTAGTCTGGAAAACTCGCAGACAAAAATGTCAAAGAACTGATAACTGTAATGCTACATATGACTAAAAACACATAATTCGACAGCCCGATAAAAAATGTTATAATCAGATGTTTTTCTAATGGGATTCACTGTAAAACTTGATGACAGATAAAGACTTAATTGTACCAATCATTTTTACCAGCCCCTGGAGGGTGGGGACCATATAATTAATAATTTTGATTGGCCTTAGGCCATAGGAATGAGAAAATTTTGTAATTTTGCTTTAGTAGTATTGGAAAAGTCAGAAACGTAAAAACACTATGGATGAAGATTGACAAATGGCATTGAATAGGTTCAAGGTAACCTAAAATAGGTAACATTTCACTTTTTTAGAAACAGAGCACCGTCATCAGGAGGGTGTCATATATTGCGTAAAAATTGATGATGTCATCAACAATGGACACCACATGTTTTGATGATGTCACATCATTATCATGTCTTTTCCTGTTAAACAATTATCTTTTTCCTAGCAACTGTGAGATTATAAGACATTTTCATATGTGGATATGAAGGATAGGGATATTCTACCTGCGGTTAAAAAATGTAGTAAAACCCGAGGCTTGCCGAGGGTTTTGCAACATTTTGTGATCCCCAGTTGCAATTTTACAACTATTATATATATATATATCCCGCCATTTTGAAATAAATTTGAAGAAATCCACGGCTGAAAGGCAATTTTTCAGAAAAATTACGATATTTTCAACAAAAATTCCGTTGTTTGCATCTTTTATAGTAAAACAAGTCAAGTTTGTGAAAAAAATGTTAAAATTTTACCGAAGAAATAGAAATTTTGTTGACGCTGTGACGTCACGAGGCTTTATTGCATGGGAAGCCATGCTATACAGCCTCAGGCGACATGATTGTATTGCCCTAGACCAGCCAGTATTACACCCGTAGGTGTGAAAGAAAACACTGCCAAGTATGGGAGAAGATACATGTAATACACCAACAAAAGACATGCTCAAAGATTAGTAATCAAAAGGAAAACAACAACAATCAAGAGTAAGTGATAAAAGCAACAAGAATAACTAAATCAATCACAACTTCATAAAATTCAATAACTTTATCACATAACTGGCTGGCCATGGTTCAGCCATGTCATAAATATCATAAGAAACATGTGTAATAGCATTACTGTGACTTCACAGATAATTTTGACATCGTAAACCAAATATGATACGTGATTGTCTTCATAGAAAAATGTCAAATCCGAGCGTGATTCGCTACTTTTATACAGAAACAAAATTGAAAGTTTTTTGTCTATAATTCCATAAATCCCAGTTATATGATATACTTTTGTGGCTATGTAATACAAAATTTATTAATTAAACTTGTTAAATAACTGGATATGCCACTCCCCTAATTGCTCATGGCACATCAATTTATTGACCTTATTTAATAAAGTCCATAATACACAGCCACTTATGGAAGATTCTCTATAAACATAATTCATTCAATACATGACAATTAAGCTATCATTACCTTTTAGTTTATTTACCAAATTACTCTGAATAATTATTGGCGTTTCATAAAAGATCAATTAAGTATAATTAACACAGCTAATCTGTGTAACCTATTCACATCTAATAAAACCCGGAGACCTGGGTTGAAGATTTTATACTAGAACAACACTTTGTTGGTTAACTTACAAACAGAGCTTACTTGTCCTGTATCATAATTATAATTATGAATTGACATGTATACAACATACATTTACAATGAAAATAACTAATGAAAGACAAGTAATATTACACACGGTGGAAAAATGGCTATACTGTAAACCAACTTATTTCGCGTAGGATTATGGGTAATCCTCATGTAATTATAAGCCACGAAAATCAATTAGTGAAAATGCTCACAACACAGAACAGTTTAACCATGAGACTCTCATTTAAATCACCATGACAAAGCCATTACACTTAAGAATATCATATCATTGCAAGAATAAGATGGTTTACAGTAATTAAAACAACAAAACATAGGGAATGAAGCAAGGAAAAAGAAGAGATGACAAGGCCAAAAAAAATTAATTGTTAGTTTCTCAGGCCACTTTTTTAAAAAGTCAGTGCGGGCGGCGGGAATATTTTTTATTTTTTATTTCTCTGAAAACAAATGCGGCAGATAACATTTTATTTTTTTCTCACTTGAAGGACATGAAAATCAATGAAAACATGTGTAGAAAATGTAAATTCTTACTCAGTCTTTAAGAACAGCTTTTAAATATCTCAATCGTCACTATATCCAAAGAAAACCAGTTGAAAATACATAATCCTGGGAGGAAACATTCCGTTTTGAGCAAATGCTGACATCGGCAGCCATTTTTTACCGGAAATGAAAGGTGCATACTAAAATTGTAGCCAATTTCCGGGTGCGTTTTCGAATGGAAATTTCGGGCGAGTTCGAATGGAAATTTGGGGTGCGTTCGATGCGGCGGTCTCGATTTTAATTTTTAGTTATGGCGCATAAAAAACGTTGGTGCGGGGGGTAAATGCCAATGCGGCGGGGCCTGAGAAACTAAGAATTAATATTGTTTGGCCTAATAGAAAGCCAAGCAGCTAAGCCTAAAGCAGCAGTCACTACACGCAGTATTAGCCGTACCCTTTCCAGCTCTGCGACTTTGAACGTTTTGTTATCCGCCTCCTCCTGGAACTTTATAACATCAGCGAGTAGACGTCTCCTCTCAGTACGTAAAAGCTCTACATCTGCTTCAAGGTCCTTTAATCCCAAACACAAGCATGACTTATCACAACAAAAGTCAACATTTCACTCGTCAACACATCAATTTTCTATGGTGTAGCAAACTGATTCTCATGCAATACTGTCTACCATATAAATTCTATAAGCTACAAGGTTAATTAAGGATAGCCAATCCTATTTATCATCTTATCGAAAGCTTAAGTCATTATGGATGGTTTTTTATATGTAAATATGTTGTATATGTGTGAAGTGACTTGTACATGTGTGGGGTGATTTGTACATGTATGTTGACTTGTACACATGTGCAGTGAGATTTACATGTGTGTGGTGAGTTTTACATGTGTTGTGAGTTGAACATGTGTGTGGTGAGTTAAACATGTGTGTGGTGAGTTGTACACATGTGTAATGAGCTGTATATGTATATGGTGAGTATATGTGTATTAAGAGACTAGTATTGTCATTGTAATCACAAGAAACCTTGACTAGTTTATAGCACTATCTCTGTGGAACACCTCTCCAGATACAAACAATTACACACATCAACTGTCCACACTGAGAACAGACCTCTCTATGACAGCAGGTCTTACTCTACCTACTGGACACAAAATGAGCAGCATCAGTGAAAGCTTAGTTTGGCTGTATAGTGTATAATATGAAGACTGGGTACATACTGTGTTATAAATAAAACAAAGCAAGATACTCAAGTGCCAAACCTCCAGGAAAATCAGCGAAGACAAGTTTCTGTCTTACTTTTAATCTCTTTTGTGTTATATTCGGTCAAGAAAGTAAATTATGGAAATTAGCATTGAGTTGTCCTTCATTTATTTTGTTTCATTTTTTGCTATTTTTTCAATTTGTAAATATTTAAACTTAATTTTTTAGAAGACTTTCTGTAGGAAAACTTGTAGCTGTTGACATAAGATTGGATATTCAATTAGTTTGATGATTTTTTTTTTATAAATCAGATTCATAGATTTTAATGGCAACAATGATTTCTACACAAAGTTAAAGTCCTATATAACTAATCATACTAATTCTGGTGACTACAATAAGCTATTGTCAGCATATGTGTCTCTGATTACAGATTACTGGTAACTAAATCCAAATAGAGTTACATACCTTGACACGCTTCTCCACACGGGAGGTATGTTTGGCCTTCTCATCCTCATCCTGATTCACTTGTTTTACATTCTCACAAAGGTCCTGTTAAAGATAAAAAGAAACTCTACATTTCACATCTGTAAATTACTAATTACATACCTGGAGCCTCTGTTATTTTACACCTGTATATTACTAATTACATATCTGAAGTCTGCTGTTTTACACCTGCATATTACTAATTACATACCTGAAGTCTCTGCTATTTTACAACTGTATATTATTAATTACATACCTGAGGTCTCTGCTATATTACACCTGTATATCATCAATTACATACCTGAAGTATCTGCTATTTTACACCTGTATATCATTAATTACATACCTGAGGTCTCTGCTATATTACACCTGTATATTATCAATTACATACCTGAAGTATCTGCTATTTTACACCTGTTTATCATTAATTACATACCTGGAGCCTCTGTTTAAGCTGTTTCACCTCCTCCTGATGGAACTGAACCTGGTGAGATAGGCCGTGTTTGGATTTCTCTGAAGTTTTCAGCTCCTGGAGAAGTGTGTCCATCTCTCGCTGGAGTTGCTATCAGACGGGCAGACAGATTTTTATTTTATTAATAATCCACTCCTTAAACCAGACCTGTCATCTATTATGATGTAGAACACTAGTTAATTCATCTCACAGCCATCTTAACACATGTACAGTGTATTTACAAAGAAACATATTGTACAAGTTACAGATATTGTACTATTTGAACATAATGTACAAGTTAAAGGGAAAATTCAGTCTAAGAGTACATTAAAATTTGCATATATATCAGAAACAAACCAGTTCTAATTGGAATAAGATTAGTTGGTTTTACTGCGATATATCAGGAGAGCCCACTGTAGTGAAATGTATGTAAAATGCTCAAACACCCGTACTGTCCGCCATTACACATTGTGGTCGGACGTCTTGTATGCTGAACCCTGGCCCTTGCCAGTGTAGTAAAGAAATTTTTGTCTAGAACTACTCAAATCGCTCTTACAGTAGCGTGTTTACGTTATAAGGTGCATGTTCTTGTCTTCATATAATTTCACCAACTCCTCAGTGGTTATGTATTGCATTTGATTAACGTACGTGATTTTGGCTCGGGTATGGGTATAGCATACATGTTATACCTGCTTAATCGTATTGATAAGCGATTTGGAATTTCAACACTATCGATCAAAATACTTAAGAATGTCGTGTAATTTGTCAATATTTCTTGTTATATGTTTAATAAGGAATATAGAACAATACATTTACATCATATTTTGCTTCGTGGTTATGTAACAGAATTAGCCTCACTGAATTGTCCCTTTAGAGATATTGAACTATTTGAAAATATTGTACATTGAAGTTAAAGATATTGTATTATTTGAACATATTGTACATTATAAATAGAAGTTAAAGACATTGTACTATTTGAGCATATTGTACAAGTTATACTCATGCTCAAGCGGCTGAGCGGTAGAGGTTTATATACTTGCATCGTTCGCAGTTTGGTGAGCATGAGTGTAAAAATATTGTACTATTGAGCGTATGCATGATAGGTATATGGCAGTAACAAACCAATGTCAGGTAACATCTTTACATCAAAGTTGCCTTTAGGTATATACATACACTGCTTTATAACTTTCATTTAATTTTAATTTCATTTTTTCATTCAAAATAAATTGGAATTAGAATAGGAATTGATAAGCCGTTTATAATTCAAAGTTAGGATAGCTAGACCTACCTCTACAGTTTCCTGTAAGTTGCTCTCCTTCTCTGTCCATTCCTCGGCCTGGATGTCGTACATCTTCACACGCTGCTCTAGTTCCTACACAACACAAACCATTTACAAAGCCTTATGTCACACAAAATTTACTGATCATTCTTATCATTGTTGGCCAGTTGATGAATACCATTTTTATGCTATGTACTTGTGTGCTGTTTCTTTAATACTGTGCTTTATTTGTACTTGAATGCTGGGTTTGTTGATGTGTAAGCAAACGAGGTCTTTTTCCACTCCATGAAGCAGCTGGTGGCCACCTCAGGTTCAATGAACAAACTAAGGGAGAAAGTATGTCATCCAAAGCAAAGCTATAAGGTCATACAATCACATCAGAACATTTCTTACTTTCCTCACCTCCTTGAGAATTTAAGGCCTCATCTGATCTTTCAGGTTTGATTCTAAAGACATGATGTGTAGCGCATATTACTCTACAAATGAAATCTAAACAACACACCGTAGTAAACAATAAAATAGATAATCTTACCTCGATGCGTTTCTTTCTGTTTTCTGAATCCTTACTTTCCTGCATTGGACAAGACTTCAGCCACACTCTCAACTCCTGTGTACAATTAAACACCTAAACTTATTTGTAAAGAAACATATTTTTAATTTACATGTTAAATTAAATGTTTTGGACTTCTCTGAAGAAAGATTTACTTTCATATTAAATGTATGAAAAGTATCACCAGAATTACATCATATCAAAAAATTGTCAAGATATGAAATAAGGAAAAGGACAAATTGAAAACATGTTTTAATTCTTTTCCCTAGAACAATTTTTTTTTTTTGTAAAAATTAAAGCTGTGATATGATTTGATATGAATTATTTTCTGATGTATAACTCGGCAGTGTACCATTTTGTCTATGAGGCCGCCTCCATCTACCCGCCGTAGTAGTTCCTGTTCTCTGGCCATGAAATCTTTCTCCTGGAGCTGATACACATCCAGAAGTTCATCCATCTCCTACAACACAAATCAAAACAGTTTAATGTCCTATTGACAGTGACAAAAAGCCAGAGTAACTGGTGAAAACCACTGACCAGCAGTCAGTACCTGGCAACTACCCCACATCAGATTTTTCCCACAACCCAGAGGGGAGGAGGGCTTGTGGTAATATATTAGTGTTTCCCACAGGAAAAAAAAGGGCATGGTGCTGGGTTTTGAAAAGGGCACCTTGACCGCGATAAATAACCATCAGAGGGGCACAAAGGTTATATCGACAACTTCCAATACAAGGGGAAATCTTTAAAACTATCTTGTTGTTTATTTAATTCTGGTTCAACTTAATATCATTTAAATGCTTTAAACTCTCTGTGTTGCTAAGTAATATCAGGACATCTATTTAATTATTCTGAGTGAAAAAAATGATTTTGAAAATTGTAATCTGCAGATCATATGATCATGACTATAATTGATTCACAATAAAGATCTAAATTTCATTTATATTAATTAAAAGAATGGGAAAATTCAAAATGTATTCCTTTATTTCAATCCAATTACCTTTATTTTAACATATATCTTTATTTAAATATTAAAAATACTGTATTGATTTGAATAAGATAACATGTTTCATAATAATGGACAATTGATTAAAATAATGTTCTAAATTTACAAGCACTAAATTAAGAAAATACAGATTAGAGTAGTATGCAAAATATTTCAATTTAATCTGATAGAGAAAAAAGTTGACTTCTTTTTAATTTGATTTATTTTAATTACTTTGCTATTAATAATTTTATTATTATAAAGATATCTTTTCTAAAAATAAATTCACACCGAAATTCTAAAAAAAATAATACCGTTTTCATTTTTAAAAACGTGAATATTAGTAAAATCCTGAAATTCAATACCTCCGGATCTACTATTACAATACACCCAAAATGGCAGCCATTACGATTGCAAATCTTGTGACATCCATCCGATATAGATAAGCCTATTTAACATTAAAAAACGTGAGTAAATCATTTACAGTTGTAAGCAGTATTTGTTTTTGAAGTAATTCTCACTAGCTGTAGTCATAAAACTTATTGAAAGGCCAGCTGATTGTTTTCTAGGCTGCCGATCGGCTGCTTGACTTCAGCTTACGTAACACACAGACCTGAAAGTGACACCACAAGCCAAGGTGGAAATAGCCCAAGGCTGCTAATTAGGGCCACTGGGGTGTTGGTCAGGGGGTCAGGGAGTGGTCACACTTCTTTTGTTTACTTACTTATCAAGCCACTACCTGGTATTTTGGTAGTTTAGTAGAAGTGTACTGGGGACAAACAGGGCACGGCGTTATGTCATAGGGCGCGGCGCCATGCTAATCGGGGCTGTGGGAAACACTATATATCGGGATATCTAAATAACTCGGCCACCACAGCTTATGAAATTGAATACAATATTAGATAACATGCACTATTTATGTTCATTTCATTTTGTGGTTTTGAGCTACTATTTTGTGGGTACCATTTTTTGTGCTTGTATCATAATAAAGCAAGTGAAACAGTGTAATGTACAGATTTATTTGTAGACAATTAGATTTTCCTACATTAATTGCTGCGAAATAAGTTCAATCACAGATTGAAATGTTTAAAACATGAAATAAGATCACAGATACTTACTTGAATCTTGATGTTGAGCTCCATCAACTCCCTATTTTTTTCTTCCATTTTATTCCTCCATGCCTCATTCCTTTTCTCTATGTTGGATATGTCACGCTTCATACCATCGAGGGACTTTCTCTGTTCCTGTTACAAATATATACACTCTCATTATGGAAATTTGGTGATATCAATAAAACATCCTCAGTTCAAGGGGTAAACCAGCGTTTATTTATCCCTGGGTTCATACTTTATCTTTGTACCATTGCTATCTTTATCTTTGTTCATAGAATACCAAAAATTATATACAGCTATCTATCTTACTTTGTCTATCTTTCTCTGTAGTTTAGAGTTGTGTTGTTGCTGTCTCTCCAACTGCTCTCTACATAAGCTGAGTTGTTGCTCTCGGCTCCTGAGCTTTGTTCGCAGGTTACAGTTGGTTTGTTCCAAATCAACAACAACTTCCTGTATCTCCTCCATTTCTGACCTATAGAACAACAAAGAGGCCCATTAGACATGTACCTCAAATAGAACAACAAAGAGGCCCATTAGACATGTACCTCATATAGAACAACAAAGAGGCCTATTAGACATGTATCTCCTATAGAACAACAAAGAGGCCCATTAGACATGTATCTCCTCCATTTCTGACCAATAGAACAACAAAGAGGCCCATTAGACATGTATCTCCTATAGAACAACAAAGAGGCCCATTAGACATGTATCTACTCCATTTCTGACCTATAGAACAACAAGGAGGCTCATTAGACATGTACCTCATATAGAACAACAAAGAGGCCCATTAGACATATATCTCCTATAGAACAACAAAGAGGCCCATTAGACATGCATCTCCTATAGAACAAAGAGGCCCATTAGACATGTATCTCCTATAGAACAAAGAGGCCCATTAGACATATATCTCCTATAGAACAACAAAGAGGCCCATTAGACATGTATCTCCTATAGAACAACAAGAAGGCCCTTTAGACATATATCTCCTCCTTTTGATAGAACAACAAAGAGGCCCATTAGACATGTATCTCCTCCATTTCTGACCAATAGAACAACAAAGAGGCCCATTAGACATGTATCTCCTATAGAACAACAAAGAGGCCCATTAGACATGTATCTCCTATAGAACAACAAAGAGGCCCATTAGACATGTATCTCCTATAGAACAACAAGAAGGCCCATTAGACATATATCTCCTATAGAACAACAAAGAGGCCCATTAGACATGTATCTACTCCATTTCTGACCTATAGAACACATTAGAGTCCCATTAGGCCTGCTATCATCAAATACTACTTATCTGTTACACAAGTAAAGATTAACAGCTTGTCATTTAGCAAGTAGAAGGGCATTGTATATTTACCTGTGGATTTCACAGTCAATGTGCTCAGCCTCCATTTGCATGTCCTTTATTTCTATAAACAAATTTTCAGCATTCTGCTCCGCCTTTTCTTTCTCGTTAAACATGACCTCGAGTTGTTCCTTCAGATCCTGTAACAGTTTTAATATGTCTCGTGTAAGTGTCAGGAACTGTATGTGAACTATTAGAAATAAAAGGAGTTTTCTGACAGACATGTTATACTAGATGATGAAATTATTTATATTAGTAACATTGATCTACCGTTTGATGAAGGAGCCCATACTACTGTAAAGGGCTTTTATTTCGCGGAGATTTATATTTCGCTATATTCATGTTTTTCCAGACTGCAAATTCAAAACCACAGCAAAAAATTATTACTATCGGTATGGGTGATAATTATGTAGATCAACGTTGTGACGTTTATGTACCAAATCACTCGTTTATATATGTTGGATGTAAATATTAATTCAAAGAATACACCTGAAAAAGCTTTGAACCTTTAGTGTCTACCTTATTATACAAAATGTCAGACTGGACTTACGATGTCAATGATTAAATCATTCAAATGTTATACAAGTATACTATTTACCTGTGATCGCTCTACATATCGTTGGAGGTCGGCCTGAAGAACTTCGTTTTCTACATTTAGCCGTGACAGTTCCTCATCCTTCTCTTGTCCTGTGAACTTGAGCTTCTCTACTTCAGCCTTCAGTTTACACTCTGTTTCCTCTAGTCTGTGACAGGTCTCCTTCATTGTTTGAAGTTCAGCGACCTTCACAGTTAAGGTCACCTGGAGGTCAGTATGTCCAGGAGTGTGCGATGACCTGTGATCAGTATGTCCTGGTGCATTCGATGACCTGTGACCATTGGATGGTCTGGCAGCAGGGACACAGTACTCCGTCTCGGTGGAGGAGAAATCTGTCTCTGAAGAGTCTGAGCTACCAACACCATGATCTCTGAAAATTGATATTCAAAATTGTGTTTATTATGGACATACTCTGATAATTTTGTTCTTTTATCAAAGTAAAATTTCAATGAGTCAGAATAAATACTTTAATCAGAAATCCACACACAGACTGCACTGGTTTACTATAGGTGTCTTCATATCACCTTCATTGATTGAAATGATACTTCATTGTAAAACACGAATAACAATCATGTCATGTTTGGACAGACATGTCGATATGTACATGTCATAAAATAAACAGTACATTACAGCAAAACATTTTAGTCACGACAAGATTAAAGGTCAAAATGTAGGTCAGATTGGCCTAAGGTCAAAGGTCAAATAGAAAGTCAATGATGCCTCCAGTTTCCAAGAAGGACTACATATCACACAAAAGGCAGATCTTTCCCGGTAACTTACCT
Source organism: Argopecten irradians (assembly GCF_041381155.1). Taxonomy (NCBI): domain Eukaryota; kingdom Metazoa; phylum Mollusca; class Bivalvia; order Pectinida; family Pectinidae; genus Argopecten; species Argopecten irradians. Next base: position 30,989,595 of record NC_091142.1, on the reverse strand, counting down.
TTTGGGTTGATCCTGTTTCTTCCTGATGTAAGTAAACCCCACAAAAGGCAGATCTTTCCCGGTGAACTCCTGAGGCTTCTGGAAATCCTCAAACGTGGGCTGATACCTTACTCGCTCTAACTCTTCAAAGTTAGAGGTGTCGTCCAAACAGGACAGGTGGGGCACAAAAGGGGGCTTTTCTGTTCCAATAATCAAGTAGTTTTAATCTATAGACAAGACAGGTGGGGCACAAATGTCAGAATTATCTCTTAATACATGGCCTAATTGTTAACCAAAATTACTTGCTTTAGAAGGTACATACTGTACATTAAAATTACTGTCAATCACAGGAATTAAAATTTCCCAAACAGACGAATTAACATCAAGTAGTCTGTGTGGCCAAGTCCAACAGAATGGGCCCTCCATTTCTGTAAATCAGTTACCTTGTCGGATTTCTTGCCAGTTGATAGAACTAAAGAACTTGTGTTTGGTGACTTCCTTGAATCTAAGACGATTGTCCTTGTCAGTGAGGAGACTACGTATTAGACTCACAGCAGATGATGATACATGGTGATTCTCAGGAAATTTTAGGCATTTCTGTTGATAAAAATAGCGAAATTACTTAGTCATTGTTACAGACTATTCTGATCAAGGACATGGCATTATGGCATTTTCCTTCTTAATTCATAGTAAATAAAACCTGTGTTATCAGGAAATCTGACTATACCAGCTCAATACACTGGTCCAGGTGACGTCCTGTTTAGACAAGTCTGTACTTCCACAGCCAATGGCACCCGGAAATGTGGTTTTGTTAGTTTAACGTCCTATTAACAGCCAGAGTCATGTAAGGACATGCCAGATTTGTTGGTGGAGGAAAGCCGGAGTACCCAGAGAAAAACCGCAGCCCAGCGGTCAGTACCTGGCAACTACCCCACATGGGACTCAAACTTGCAAACTGGAGGTGGAGGACTTGAGGTAATATGTTTGGACATGTGAACCACTCAGCCGACACAAGTCACTCACCTTAAAGTTCATGATGTTAGAGTATGTGATGACCATAGAGCCTCCCTCGTCTGTGAACGGAGTCTTTCCAAACAACATCTCGTACAGGCAGATCCCTAACGACCACCAGTCCACTTCCACACCGTTGTTACTTCGCCGCTCGTCATTGTTCATCGTGATGAGAAGCTCCGGGGACACATAGTCTGGAGTTCCAACAGGCATTTGAGAGGAAACCTAGAGATAAAGACAGGCTTACAATCAATACTCACAAAGTGGTATTTATAAAAACTTTCCATGCACTGTTGTCTATCATATCATGAAAAATATTTTTTTTTTTAAAGAAGATAAATACTGCAGAGTTATATAGTTGTTATAACCATTGCATATTTTTTCAAGATTTGAACGTTCTTTTTTTTTCTAAACTCTCAATTGAAATATAAACCAAAATACAAAATATGAAAACTTGTAAACTTGGGAGACATATTAACAATATATGTAGACATTTATATGTGATAATAATCTGGATACTTACCAGTCCATCAATAGAAAACTTATAAACTTGGGAGACATATTAACAATGCATGTAGAAATAATATGTGATGATAATCTGGATACTTACCAGTCCATCAATAGAGAGTTTAGCAGCAGATCCAAAGTCAGCTAGTTTAACGTGACCCTGACAGTCCAGTAATATATTCTCTGGCTTAATGTCCCTAAAAACAAACAATACATTTCAATCAAAAATAATCTTCAGTTATATCTAGGGATGGGTATGGGTATGGCGAAAGACTCTTTATCTTCATTACTCTCTGTTACCGAATAGCATTTCATTACCAGAATGTAACCTATAGTAATCAGTATGTCACCCTTGGTTACCTGTATGTCACCCTTGGTTATCAGTATATCTTGCTTGTTTACCAATATGTCACCCCTTGGTTTACCAAAATGTTATCCTTGTTATCCTAGTTACCATTATATCTCCCTTGGTTACCAATATGTCACCCTTTGTAACCAGTAAATCACGCTTAATTACCAATATGTCACCCTTGGTTACCAGTAAATCACCCTTGGTTACCAGTATGTCACCCTTGGTTATAGTATATATATCTCCCTTGGTTACCAATGTCACCCTTGGTTATAGTATATATCTCCCTTGGTTACCAATGTCACCCTTGGTTAAAGTATATATCTCCCTTGGTTACAATATGTCACCCTTGGTTAAAGTATATATCTCCCTTTGGTTACCAATGTCACCCTTGGTTAAAGTATATATCTCCCTTGGTTACCAATATGTCACCCTTGGTTAAAGTATATATCTCCCTTGGTTACCAATATGTCACCCTTGGTTAAAGTATATATCTCCCTTGGTTACCAATATGTCACCCTTGGTTAAAGTATATATCTCCCTTGGTTACCAATATGTCACCCTTGGTTATAGTATATATCTCCCTTGGTTACCAATATGTCACCCTTGGTTATAGTATATATATCTCCCTTGGTTACCAATGTCACCCTTGGTTAAAGTATATATCTCCCTTGGTTACCAATATGTCACCCTTGGTTAAAGTATATATCTCCCTTGGTTACCAATATGTCACCCTTGGTTATAGTATATATCTCCCTTGGTTACCAATATGTCACCCTTGGTTATAGTATATATCTCCCTTGGTTACCAATATGTCACCACTGGTTATAGTATATATCTCCCTTGGTTACCAATATGTCACCCTTGGTTATAGTATATATATCTCCCTTGGTTACCAATATGTCACCCTTGTTTACCAGTACATCAATCTGGGTTACTAATGGTACTTACCTATGGACATATCCCATGTTATGCAAAGCATCTATGGACAATGTCATCTCCGCTAAGTAGAATCTGGCCATCGATTCCTCAAATATATCATCGTGTCTAAAACAGTCAAACTCATTAATAGTCAGTCTATAAAGTTTTTTATTGCATTGTATCACACTCATGTATCCATGTATAACATGTGGCACACAGCCCTCATGTCAGGATGCTGATACTTTTAAATACATTATTGCATCCATGCCTTCATTAAAACATTTTCATTGCCTTTTGCTATGGTTGGTAACAACACAATGTTGAAAGACCAATTCAATGATTTTAATGCTAATTCAAAGTGTTTAGTAGACTCATTGTACATTTTTACACCATAGATCACAAATCAATGTTATTTTTTTAAAGTGATTGTACTTAATTAACAGAGAGACAACCAATATCATCCTTTCTTACAAAATGGTTCTTCGTGCTCAAGCAGCTGAAATCACAGCAAACATTTTATCTGACCAAACCTTAGAGTCTGTTTACAGCCTTTTTGTTCAGATCTGAATGTATACCTGGACAACAGAGTGAGCAGATCCCCTCCAGCATGGAAGTCCATCACAAGATGGAGGTTTAGCGCGTCCTGGAAGGCATAGTGTAGACGAGTAATCCAAGGACTGGTCGCTTTGGCCATGATGTCCCTCTCTTCTTCATAGAAAGAAATCTATAATAAATACATCAAAATGTAGATAAAAAGTCATCAGACTTTGGCCATGATATCCCTCTCTTCTTCATAGAATGAAATCCATAATAAATACACCAAAATGTAGATAAAAAGTCATCAGACTTTGGCCATGATATCCCTCTCTTCTTCATAGAATGAAATCCATAATAAATACACCAAAATGTAGATAAAAAGTCATCAGACTTTGGCCATGATATCCCTCTCTTCTTCATAGAATGAAATCTATAATAAATACACCAAAATGTAGATAAAAAGTCATCAGACTTTGGCCATGATATCCCTCTCTTCTTCATAGAATGAAATCTATAATAAATACACCAAAATGTAGATAAAAAGTCATCAGACTTTGGCCATGATATCCCTCTCTTCTTCATAGAATGAAATCTATAATAAATACATCAAAATGTAGATAAAAAGTCATCAGACTTTGGCCATGATATCCCTCTCTTCTTCATAGAATGAAATCTATAATAAATACACCAAAATGTAGATAAAAAGTCATCAGACTTTGGCCATGATATCCCTCTCTTCTTCATAGAATGAAATCTATAATAAATACACCAAAATCTAGATAAAAAGTCATCAGACTTTGGCCATGATATCCCTCTCTTCTTCATAGAATGAAATCTATAATAAATACACCAAAATGTAGATAAAAAGTCATCAGACTTTGGCCATGATATCCCTCTCTTCTTCATAGAACGAAATCTATAATAAATACACCAAAATGTAGATAAAAAGTCATCAGACTTTGGCCATGATATCCCTCTCTTCTTCATAGAATGAAATCTATAATAAATACACCAAAATGTAGATAAAAAGTCATCAGACTTTGGCCATGATATCCCTCTCTTCTTCATAGAATGAAATCTATAATAAATACACCAAAATGTAGATAAAAAGTCATCAGACTTTGGCCATGATGTCCCTTTTTTCTTCATAGAATGAAATCTATAATAAATACACCAAAATTTAGATAAAAAGTCATCAGACTTTGGCCATGATGTCCCTTTTTTCTTCATAGAATGAAATCTATAACAAATACATCAAAAATTAGATAAAAAGTCATCAGACTTTGGCCATGATATCCCTCTCTTCTTCATAGAATGAAATCTATAATAAATACACCAAAATGTAGATAAAAAGTCATCAGACTTTGGCCATGATATCCCTTTCTTCTTCATAGAATGAAATCTATAATAAATACACCAAAATGTAGATAAAAAGTCATCAGACTTTGGCCATGATATCCCTCTCTTCTTCATAGAATGAAATCTATAATAAATACACCAAAATGTAGATAAAAAGTCATCAGACTTTGGCCATGATATCCCTCTCTTCTTCATAGAATGAAATCTATAATAAATACACCAAAATGTAGATAAAAAGTCATCAGACTTTGGCCATGATGTCCCTTTTTTCTTCATAGAACGAAATCTATAACAAATACATCAAAATTTAGATAAAAAGTCATCAGACTTTGGCCATGATGTCCCTTTTTTCTTCATAGAACGAAATCTATAACAAATACATCAAAATTTAGATAAAAAGTCATCAGACTTTGGCCATGATGTCCCTTTTTTCTTCATAGAACGAAATCTATAACAAATACATCAAAATTTAGATAAAAAGTCATCAGACTTTGGCCATGATATCCCTCTCTTCTTCATAGAATGAAATCTATAATAAATACACCAAAATTTAGATAAAAAGTCATCAGACTTTGGCCATGATATCCCTCTCTTCTTCATAGAACGAAATCTATAATAAATACACCAAAATTTAGATAAAAAAGTCATCAGACTTTGGCCATGATATCCCTCTCTTCTTCATAGAACGAAATCTATAATAAATACATCAAAATTTAGATAAAAAGTCATCAGACTTTGGCCATGATGTCCCTTTTTTCTTCATAGAACGAAATCTATAACAAATACATCAAAATTTAGATAAAAAGTCATCAGACTTTGGCCATGATGTCCCTTTTTTCTTCATAGAACGAAATCTATAACAAATACATCAAAATGTAGATAAAAAGTCATCAGACTTTGGCCATGATGTCCCTTTTTTCTTCATAGAATGAAATCTATAACAAATACATCAAAATGTAGATAAAAAGTCATCAGACTTTGGCCATGATATCCCTCTCTTCTTCATAGAATGAAATCTATAATAAATACACCAAAATGTAGATAAAAAATCATCAGACTTTGGCCATGATATCCCTCTCTTCTTCATAGAACGAAATCTATAATAAATACACCAAAATTTAGATAAAAAAGTCATCAGACTTTGGCCATGATATCCCTCTCTTCTTCATAGAACGAAATCTATAATAAATACATCAAAATTTAGATAAAAAGTCATCAGAACTTTGGCCATGATGTCCCTTTTTTCTTCATAGAACGAAATCTATAACAAATACATCAAAATTTAGATAAAAAGTCATCAGACTTTGGCCATGATGTCCCTTTTTTCTTCATAGAACGAAATCTATAACAAATACATCAAAATTTAGATAAAAAGTCATCAGACTTTGGCCATGATGTCCCTTTTTTCTTCATAGAACGAAATCTATAACAAATACATCAAAATTTAGATAAAAAGTCATCAGATCTTTGGCCATGATGTCCCTTTTTTCTTCATAGAACGAAATCTATAACAAATACATCAAAATTTAGATAAAAAGTCATCAGACTTTGGCCATGATGTCCCTTTTTTTCTTCATAGAACGAAATCTATAACAAATACATCAAAAATTAGATAAGAGAGTCAACAGACTTATTAAATAAGAAAGTGACTTACATACTGTTTTGATAATCTAATTAATTACCTCTTGCTGTGCCAAGGTTTCATTCTTGCGCAGGATTTTCATGGCATATACAGTATCTGTACTCTTCTCTCTAACAACCAACACTTCTCCGAAGTGTCCACGTCCAATGGCATCCTTCACTTCAAGTCAGTGGCCTTGATTACGTAATTTTTTAATTTCACATAACGTTTTTACACATCTACAACAGAATCATCCTACAATGTAATATCATGTCCACATGTAACAGGTAACCAAAGGTAATGAGAAAGTAAACAAGGTTACTGATGAACAGGGTAACACAAGGTTATTGATGAAAGGGTAACACAAGGTTATTGATGAAAGGGTAACACAAGGTTACTGATGAAAGGGTAACACAAGGTTACTGATGAAAGGGTAACACAAGGTTACTGATGAAAGGTTAACACAAGGTTATTGATGAAGGGGTAACACAAGGTTATTGATGAAAGGGTAACACAAGGTTATTGATGAAGGGGTAACACAAGGTTATTGATGAAAGGGTAACACAAGGTTATTGATGAAAGGGTAACACAAGGTTATTGATGAAAGGGTAACACAAGGTTACTGATGAAAGGGTAACACAAGGTTATTGATGAAAGGGTAACACAAGGTTACTGATGAAAGGGTAACACAAGGTTACTGATGAAAGGGTAACACAAGGTTATTGATGAAAGGGTAACACAAGGTTATTGATGAAAGGGTAACACAAGGTTATTGATGAAAGGGTAACACAAGGTTATTGATGAAAGGGTAACACAAGGTTATTGATGAAAGGGTAACACAAGGTTATAATAAACACAATGAAAGGGTAACACAAGGTTACTGATGAAAGGGTAACACAAGGTTTACTGTTATTCGAACACCATGTGATTACAGGGTAACACAAGGTTACTGAAAAAAGGGTAAACACTCAAGGTTAACTGAAAAAGGGTAACACAAGGTTATTGATAAAGGGTAACACAACAGGTTAAGGTTAACACAAGGTTTATTGATGAAAGGGTAACACCCAAGGTTACTGATGAAGGTTGGGTAAACACAAGGTTATTGATGGTACGGTTATACACAAGGTTTAACATTGAAAGGGGCTTTTAAACACAAGGTTACTGATGATGAGAAAGGGTAACACAAGGTTATGGTATGAAAGGGGTGAACAACAAGGTTACTGGATTGACAAAAGGGTTTAACACATGGTTACTGATGAAAGGGCTAACACAAGGTTACTGATGAAAGGGTTATGTAACACACAAGGTTATTGATGAAAGGACGTAACACAAGGTTTACTGGATGAAAGGGTAACACAAGGTAACACAAGGTTATTGATAAGGGGTAAACACTAAGGGTAACACAAGGTTAATGATGAAAGGGTAACACAAGGTTATTGATGAAAGGGTAAGAAAGGGGTAAACACAAGGTTACTGTTAACACAATTTACTGATGAAAGGGTAACACCAAGGTTATTGATGAATGGGTAACACAAATGTTATTGTTATTGATGAAAAGGGTAACACAAGGTTATTGATGAAAGGGTAACACAAGGTTATTGATGAAAGGGTAACACAAGGTTATTGATGAAAGGGTAACACAAGGTTACTGATGAAAGGGTAACACAAGGTTACTGATGAAAGGTTAACACAAGGTTATTGATGAAGGGGTAACACAAGGTTATTGATGAAAGGGTAACACAAGGTTATTGATGAAAGGGTAACACAAGGTTATTGATGAAAGGGTAACACAAGGTTACTGATGAAAGGGTAACACAAGGTTACTGATGAAAGGGTAACACAAGGTTATTGATGAAAGGGTAACACAAGGTTATTGATGAAAGGGTAACACAAGGTTATTGATGAAAGGGTAACACAAGGTTACTGATGAAAGGGTAACACAAGGTTATGATGAAAGGGTAACACAAGGTTACTGATGAAAGGGTAACACACAAGGTTACTGATGAAAAGGGTAACACAAGGTTATTGATGAAAGGGTAACACAAGGTTACTGATGAAAGGGTAACACAAGGTTACTGATGAAAAGGGTAACACAAGGTTATTGATGAAAGGGTAACACAAGGTTATTGATGAAGGGGTAACACAAGGTTACTGATGAAAGGGGTAACACAAGGTTACTGATGAAAGGGTAACACAAGGTTACTGATGAAAGGGTAACACAATGGTTACTGATGAAAGGGTAACACAAGGTTACTGATGAAAGGGTAAACACAAGGTTACTGATGAAAGGGTAAACACAAGGTTACTGAGGAAAGGGTAATACACAGGTTACTGATGAAAGGGTAACACAAGGTTATTGATGAAAGGGTAACACAAGGTTATTGATGAAAGGGTAACACAAGGTTACTGATGAAAGGGGTAACACAAGGTTATTGATGAAAGGGTAACACAAGGTTATTGATGAAGGGGTAACACAAGGTGACTGATGAAAGGGTTAAACACAAGGTTACTGATGAAAGGATAACACAAGGTTACTGATGAAAGGGTAACACATGGTTACTGATGAAAGGGTAACACAAGGTTACTGATGAAAGGTTAACACAAGGTTACTGAGGAAAGGGTAATACAAGGTTACTGAGGAAAAGGGTAACACAAGGTTATTGATGAAAGGGTAACACAAGGTTATTGATAAAAGAGTAACACAAGGTTACTGATGAAAGGGTAACACAAGGGTTATTGATGAAAGAGTAACAAAAGGTTATTTAAGCATTATTCTCAATATCGTTTGGGATTATGAAGTCATAGACAAAAAAAAGTGAAGGACATTCTCTATAGATGCGAAGCCTCTAAATAAATTTCAATGATTTCACTTACTTTTACAATAAAACAAATTGACTATGCACATCTATTTAACCAATAGAAATGAGTGTAACATATGAAATTAAAATTATTGTAATATACATTTATCTAGATTTCCTTCAAACTTACACTTCTTTACAAAGGCTGCCACATGTTTATTTTGCTTGACAAATTCGTGTCCACATTCTTCATACAGTGTGACAAGGGCATCTAAAAGTCCCTCCTTGGTGACCAGTGAGGTGTGGATCTCCGAGGTCTCAACATTCCCCTGAATCAGGTCATCCAAGACACGGATACGGTGGCAGATTGAATCCAGACTCATCTCCATCTTAACATCTCAGGTCTTACCATATCCAAAATCTTGTTATTCCTTCAAAAAAGAAAAATGTGGCAAGTTTTAATTATGACACTTAAAGGTTTCTGAATGGCAATTCCACATACATGTATATTTCCAAATGAACCATATTAAGTCAATTATATAATTAAAGAACATAAGCTCACCAGGTATTTCATTAAGTCGTCTGTATATCTTTTAATCTAAATTTTCCCCAATCAAAAAATCTTTTTTAAGAGTATTTTGATTAGGAGAGTTCAATACATAGACTAACACCTGAATTTGTGTTTGTAAAGCAAGGGTAACTAATAATACAAGGTGGTTGAGAGATTGGTTATATATAATTAATTTGCACTTCCTCCTAGGGACTCTTTTTGAGTTAAAAAAAAAAATAAAAAAATCAACAAATCAAGGCTACAAAAGACTGAGTTAATTGTCATCTCTAATCCGATACAAACCAGGACTTTTTGAACACTTTCTGATCTATGCTCTACCAAATAAGCTATAGCTACTGGTCACCACAGATTGGCTAAATTCGGTCAGCTACAGCCTACTAGATCTAATATCGTAATACGAATGTGATGTACAGGTTTTTCGGCAATACATACAGCACTTGTATTTAAAGCTATTTACTGTGCATCATGCAGTGTTTTTGGTTATTATCTTTTCCGTTTTGCTTGCTTTCACTTTCACGTTTCTCGGAAATTTTGACTGACTGAAGTCTGTATCACTTGAGTGTTTGTAAGCCGGAGTGCCATTGCCATCCACATACAAACACGGCGCTAAAAAGGATTCAAAGCAACAGGGCAAAACGAAACACGGTTGACAGCATTGAATTGGTTCAAAAAAAAAAATCGGCGAGAACGACACCATACGATTATGTTCTAGTCATTCACATATTCCTATTCATTACAATCAGTCATAATTCAAAATTGTGATAGTTGTTCCATTTTTAATTCATTTTATTTATTTTAGATGACATGATATCATAATGTCATGTTTTTGCTATTATTGATTTTGTTTATCAGCCTTTAGTACAATACTATAGTATGACTGTTGCTGCTTGAATGAATCATGAAAATATACAAAAGTCTTTGTATATTCATAGTGAAAAAACAAAGTTTTGGTCATGGAAAAGTTTTGATCCAAGTGCTATGTGCATGTGGGTCAATATATTGCAATACATCAACACAACATCGCACTCATCAGTCAATCATGAAGTAATTATTAAAGTGTAATTACAAAACATCCCTTGAAAAACATCATCTGACAGCCGAAATGGTACACATTTTTTAGTCACTAGGCCTATTAATCTTTCGAAAACATCCTAGAATTCTAGCTCTTGGAATTTAGCACTAGTGTCTATTCAACAAGATGGTGCGACAATAAAACACATTTCTAGAACTAGAATATGTATAACCTAAAGATCAACAGGAAACTTGCTTATACTTCTATAACCTAGATCTACGCCCGTAGTAAAATTGTAAACAAGTGACCATCATACAGAATCGGGTCGAGTCCAATAGCGCACCTGTCTTGCCCTCAAATAAAGCATTTCGGTCAAAAATACAGGCTCGATTTCTAACAAGTGTCGTAAAATGCTAAATCAAATAGCATATTACTGATAAATTCGCAGCAAAATATATTGTTACGTGCAAATTATATTTCAATTCAAACCTTTCTTCAAATCAAGCGCCATTTTGTAAGTGAAGTCGTCAATTAATTGCTAGCGCCATCTAGCGGATACGGTTATATCGGTACCAGGTGAAAAATGACCCCACTTAAAACGCCCGACGTACAATCTCAGCATTATATAAAAAGATATAGTGTCATATATGAAGAACCAGTTTGAAATATTTAGGAATTGATTTTCTTAGATTTCAATATTTTTTTTATCCCAACCATAGATACAGAGCCTATAATGTAATATATTTACATTCACTGGTACAACTGACACGAAATTAAATAAAAAAAATTATTAAGACATATTTAGATTTTCCTCTAGTTTACAACATGGCCCTCTTCAGATAAACATTTGAATGATGACAATACAACTCTAACAAATAAACTGTTATATATGATTAAGATACTCGCTATATGTATACAATGGCCTTTTCAGAGTTATTTAAATATATTGTACAAATATTTAGGTACTGTAGTAATATCAAGTTTTAAAGGCAGTTTCCTCATGAACATTTTTTTCTTCACTTCTGCAATCAGTGCTTTCCTAGATGCAAGGACGCACTTATAAATCCTTGTCTAGATGTTATTCTGATTCCATATAAAATTTTAACTTGAACTTAATTTCATGAAAATATATCCAGCTATGGAATAAAACATGAAAATAATGGATAAGAATGTTAGTGCAGCGAACATTATATTATTATTATTATTTTGAAGTTATATGTGCCGTAAGTTTCATACTCACGAATCAAGAAGAGCTTTAAAAATATGTTATTCACCAACGAAAGGAACCAACATTTTGATAACTACAAGTACAAATCAGAGCTGCCCAAAACAATTGTACATGTACAGTGAAGTAAAATGAGTCACATGTATATATACGGTCAGGCCATGAGGCCAAGTTGTGGTCTGCAATTTCATTTCACATTTTTATAGTCTTATTACAAGGAATTGTAAAGCGATTTCTACATGTTTGTTTCCATCTAAATATATTCATAAAAGAAGTGCAATAAAACTCTGCGTCGTACTCATGTCTATAAGGCATCATACGTGTTTGTTTGTCCATTTGATTAATTTCTACTTCCACAGCTTTATTCATCAAACCTAAATGGTTTTCAATAAATTACTGAAGAAAAAATAACATGTTATTTTGTTTTCGCTCAGTCAGTTATGGCACATAAAACCTTAAAAATATCTATGTGAATTTGGAGGATAACTCTATACAGAAGAACAAGAAATCAGACAGAGATTTGAATCTCTGATGGAATGAGGTAAGGTATGAAACGGTATCTATAACGATACTGATTGTTTTCACAGAATAAAATAATGAAGAATTAGAATATAGAAACACGTTACAGTCAATACGAAAGCCGATTGTGAAAATCTATTAGGCTGATTTTGGTAGATTTTGTTTCGCGTTATTTAATATAATATTATATTGCTTGATTCCGGAAGCTACATTTTATATGGACTGGCAAGAAGTCATCTAGATCTATTCCCATTGAAATTCACTCAAAATGAATGTTGAAACATCGTTTAAATCAGAAAACTGTTTCAATTTTGTTAATTTCAATAGCTTTAGAAACCGCTTTAGAGTTGATTTGCTTTAATAACTTTTTTGTCTAGTATTGATAAAAAAACGTAATATTTTAGCTTGGGATACACCTAGTTCAAAATAAAGTCTTACAAGATAGGTATATTTCGTAGTGTATTAAATATAAAGCGATTACTTATGAAATAATGTCAACAAAATTTCGTGCATCATAACGCAAAATTTCGCCCCAATCGGCTTTCGAACTTCATCAAACACATTTGGATAACATATATTGCTCTTAAAAGCCTTTTAATGATCAAGAGTGTTAATCTTACATACAGCAAATGATAGTTATATGATAAACATGTATGTTTCTGATATAAATATGAAGTGATTTTACTAGGGCATTTTTTCATTGGATTTTTATTGACGGACACCTAACAGACAAGGGAGGCAATTTGTAAACAGGAAGTTTACGTTTGGTACTTCCCGCGCGAATTATGATGGAATTATGGCCCCGGTCTCACTGAAATATGTCGTGTCTTTCACATCCCAGGTAAAGAATGGAGTTATGGTAAACGTTATACCAGTAAACATATATAATGATTGATTGAATTGATAAACGAATCGATGAAGAGGATTGCGTGTTGACAGAGTAACCATTGATGTAAATGACCAATGGTCAATCCGTGATCGATCTGTCGTTTTAGCACACTTTTCCGATGTATAGATTTATGCAACGACATATCAGTGAGCCAGACTCTAACATTCGACATACCTGGTCTATCTGACCTTGGTCTGTAATTAAGACACATTAATTGGAATTAATCAAGGACGCATATACTAATAAATCCTTGGAATTAATTTTACTTCCTTTTAATTTTAGATGCTCACTACCTTTCAAAAGAAGAAAAGATTAAAAAGTTTCGTAAAAACAATAATATCAGAAGAAAACATAATATGGCCTTAAAAGAGATTGATAATTTTGTAGATTTGCAAAGTTATTAACTTACCGTAAAAATACTACCTGTTACACTTTTCACCACTGATGGTAAGCAACAGCAGATATCAGTGCAAACAAGTTTAGCATTGACATAGAACCATTTAGTTATTGGTTTATAAGTCTTAGTGAAGGTGTAACAGGATAGGTGAAAATTAGCCCGAGATACTCTGGCCCTGACACCAGACTTAGACAATATGACAGATAGATGTCTGGTTTAGGGCCAGAGCGCAGCAGTACTCGAAAACATGGAATAAGCCGACACCGTTTGGTATCGGGCCAGGTCATCTCCAATTCAGACTACTTAAAAATATTACCACCGAGAATTGCCATTTACCTTGGTCTTTTCAACAAATGAATAATTTATCTACTCATGGCCATCCATTTCATCACACATGCACATTCTATTGTATCAACACAGAAGTTTCTTTTCCGCAACTTTAAATTTCCCTCGTCGTCGTCGCCATTTTCTAGTAGTATGAAAATCACCTTTAATCTCGATGGATTGCAATATTTGGGTAGATATAATATTCATTTGTTAAATAGACTAAGGTTAGTGGTGCTTCTCGGTGGTCAGTCTGAATCGGAGATGACCTGGCCCAATACCAAACAGTGTCGGCTTAATCAATGTTTTAGAGTACTACTGCGCTCTGGCCCTAAACCATACATCTATCTGTCATAATATCTAAGTCCGGTGTCAGGGCCAGAGTATCTCGGGCTAGGTGAAAATGTAGCATCCAAACTGGGGCTCAATTCTAGGTCCTTTAAAAACTTAATATTGGTAGGTAAATAATTCTATAACATTGTCATAAGTAATTTTTTTTACTTTTTATACAGGACAACAGTTACCCGGTACAAAACCTCACCGACAACAAAGGATTCAAGAAATGGCTTTCAAACCCCAAGGACAAGTCTGGTCAGATTGAGGCAGTGTTTCAGCTGGAGCAAAGCTGTCAGATACAATATATAGATATAGGTAGGTAGAGTTTCAGCTGGACCAAAGATGTCAGATACATTGTATAGATATATAGGTAAGATACTTTATTATAAGTTTGATATAGTACACTTTTGTTTTATAGTCAGTGGAAAAGAATTCTGTTTGTATGTGCAAACATGTACCAACTCTAAATATAATTAACTTGACTCAATGTAGGGATATGTGTTACATGTAGTTTGTACTTCAATTGACTTCATTTTTCAGTGAAGCTTCATACTTGAGTCATTGATACTGACCTACACTTTTTGATTTGACCAAAGTTATAGTGCCTACATTACAACTGACCAATTACATCAAAGACAATAATTTGTCTGTCTCTGTTTTATATGTACCTTGTATCATGTCTGCCTCGAGTCTCTTTACCAGGACCATCCCAGGGTTCACTTTTGGGCGCGATAATGCGAGAAAAAATCGCGCAGTCAAAAATAACATAATATTTACCGATCGCAGTTCCCGAAATATAATCTAATCCTGTTTTACAGATCCTAATGATAGTGAGGCCCAATTAGTGTCTCCGCGGCGCTTGCCTCTGCATTCTCCCAATTAATTCAAACGCTTTATTAACCCTATACTGCTACAGTACATGTGACTATCGAAGTGATGAAGAACATGCACAACAGTTCTTTGCTAACGATGTGTCAGATGTCGAAAGTAATTTTGAGGGGTCAGATACTTTAGATTGGGAACTAATAGATGACATCATTACATAAAATATTCCTATAAATAATTGTATGTCCAGAACGTGAGGCAGACAACCACGCGGCCGGCTGCCGTGTTGACAGACGACGAAATTAACTTCCAGGCAAGTTGAAATTAATCCATGAATGAACAGTTTTAAATAAATTGATTTTCAGAAGCACTTTTTGAAAGATTAAATTGTAGTCGATAATATAAATGTTCAAACAAAATAATATACTTGAAAGATATTGAAGTTTACCGTCAATGACCGGCATGTTGAAAGAAAACCGACGGATGAAAAATGGCAATCTGTCACGTTAAATGAGATCTATGCATCATGCAGGCGTTTCTTTTACAACGACTGTGGCTAGTTTTATCCAAAATCCACCACCATTGGTCAAATGATAATGCACTTGAAACACATTTTTTCAGAAATTGTTTAATCAGGATCGTTTTCTAGTGAGATTTTCTTGCCATTCACCTGACTGACAATGACTTACCTGCGTACATAATAATATTGTAATTACTATATGCATTTGACCTGAGCTAATTAAAAATACTTTTTAAAGATAACATCAGCTTAGATAGAGATTATATGTGGTACATGATACAGATGCATATAGACTGTGGGTTAACTAATAATTGATAAGACCAGAAATTCAGCAGGAAACCAGCTAAACTGTCTTTCATGAACAATATTTGCAGAATATACAGTATACATACAAACTGCAGACAAAAACAAACAATTTGCATTTACCTTGTTATTTATTTTATTGACAAAACTATGACACGCTTGTCATAATCAATCTTTAATAAAAGGACATAACAATTAATATTGAAGATCTCTTGAAAAAAAAAAAAAATAAAGGAGTGAGAAAAAATATCCCATCCACATCTGAAAAATCTCATTGAAACAAGGCGAGGGAGATTTTTTCTCTTACTGTGCCTAAGGTCAAGGTTGAACCCTGCCATCCATGATTTTGAGGGGTTACGGTCGTTTAGGACCTCTACAAGTAACCCCTATTGAGTATGACCCTTGACCGTCCATTACCTAGTCAGTAAAACTATGAACCTTGACCGTCCATCAACTAGTCAGTAAAACTATGAACCTTGACCGTCCATCACCTAGTCAGTAAAACTATGAACCTTGACCTGTCCATCACCTAGTCAGTAAAACTATGAACCTTGACCTGTCCATCACCTAGTCAGTAAAACTGTGAACCTTGACCGTCCATCACCTAGTCAGTAAAGCTATGAACCTTGACCGTCCATCACTTAGTCAGTAAAACTATGAACCATGGCCATCCAGCACCTAGTCAGTAAAACTATGAACCGTGACCTGTCCATCACCTAGTCAGTAAAACTATGAACCTTGACCGTCCATCACCTAGTCAGTAAAACTATGAACCTTGACCTGTCCATCACCTAGTCAGTAAAACTGTGAACCTTGACCGTCCATCACCTAGTCAGTAAAGCTATGAACCTTGACCGTCCATCACTTAGTCAGTAAAACTATGAACCATGACCGTCCATCACCTAGTCAGTAAAGCTATGAACCTTGACCGTCCATCACTTAGTCAGTAAAACTATGAACCATGGCCATCCAGCACCTAGTCAGTAAAACTATGAACCGTGACCGTCCATCACCAAGTCAGTAAAACTATTTGTTGGTGTTGACAGGCCTGATCTGGTGTGCAATGTTAGAGATACAGGTGGGTCGTTCTGATTGGCCAATTGGACATGAATATCAAACCCTTCTTCACACCGCCAGTATCATGAGTCCAGCCGACTGTCGCGAAAATAACAACACGGTGAGGACCAGGATGTTTGGTAAAGGTAGGTGTTGCAAGTCGAAAGTAAATGATACATACTGTCTTATACCATAAGTAAGACCCCTGCCATCCTTGAGGAAAAATAAAACCGACATTTCCAGTTAAATTCTTATCCAGTGAATAGAGATTAGCCAATGAATTGTGTTGTTTGTTTTCAATAGATCATTTGAATGAGGCGACGGCTAAAGAGACGTGGGACCGTGTACGTATCATATGTCGCCAGCCCTGGAGGAAGGACGTCCAGTTTGGGGTGTCCTTCGTCAGAGTGAAGACCAATACCACATCAACAGCTGACAAACAAGAGAAGGACTCGTCAGCTCACAAATCTGCTAAATCTATACAGAAACATTTCTTTGGAAAGAAATCTCCCCCGTCAGTGGCTTGCTATTAGAACATAGATATACCTTAAATAAAGTGTTATATTGTAACTAGCAATGTAAAGACATGTACTATAAGTATAATGCCAGTATGTTAGTAGAAAGAACACATGCCGACCTTAAAGGCTCTGCAATGACAGAATGGTTAATATAAACAGAGAACCAAATAACAATGTATCTTATATCTCTTGGTGCTTTATATATGAGATTTATTTGTGTATCAGGTTTAAAGATGCTCCACCGCCGACCAAGCAAAAACGATATTCATCAATTTAACAATAATTGGTGTTTAATAGTGTGTGTTTAATCGTGTATATATATATCTAATTATTAAATACGAAAAAATAGTATGAAATAATTAATTTTGCTTTTGGTGTATGCACAATAAATACTTCATTTCATATAGGACATAGTGACACAGAATTTTTTCAGCGTGGGATTAATTATTTTTGATATTTTTGTCTTGAAAAAATAATTAGAAACTCCAACTTTTCAATGGTGGTAATGGTGTAAAGTACGTAACTTTTGTAGCGAAAGGAAAATACTAAATTGTCATTTTTCAGCAGTGGAGGATCTTTAAGGAAAGGCACTGTCAGTGACTTAACATGATGAACCGGTGGAGTAAGAAATTCTGCAAATTTTAAGTGCATGAAACAGACAGTTTCTGTCGTAGAAAACTTGTTGAAATCTTTAAGTTATAATGTTTTACATAGTGCTGTACATGTCATGTTTGATTTTACTCTGGAATGTTTTTGTTTTCCAGTGAGAATCAGAATGAGTTGGTGACACGACTATTGAAGATAGCAGGATCGTCAGAGGACGGGACGGAGAAAACTCAATCACTGTCTCGTACCGCAAAACTTGTGATCGCTGCCAAAGACACCGCTACAAAAAACATGTGTCCAACAGCACAGGGCGTTTCTCCATCAAACAGACAGACTCTCTACTCTGACAGTCTAGTCGCCAAATATGGCCCTAAGGTATGGTCAGAGGTTCAAACGTCCAAGGATTATGTTTGAAATTGAAAATATGTGAGTGCTGCAGAGGTAGATATGTATGCTATTTTCTGTATTTATGCATCATAAAGAACATTTTAGAAGAAAGGACTTTTTCCTGGTATCACTTTGGAGTTAATATCATCTGTAGTTATGATGATTACAATGCTATTGCTATCGGGGAAAACACTATTGCAATAGATTGACTGTAGCTGACTACAATTGCAATAGTATTGAGTATTATGTTCTGAATTCTATTAAATTCCATTCGATGAATTGCCAACCATGTCATATATCTATTGTAGTGTTGGGTTTAGAGTTACTTCCCTTTACCGGCTATCGTGAGTAGCAATTCAAACACACTGACGATTGTGATAGAGAACAATATCAGGGTTTGTTTTTGATTAAATTGATTGAAAAGTGACATTTGATTGTGACTGTTAGTCAGTTATCGTATCAAACCTCTGTGAGTTTTAACTTCATTTCATTCCAGGCTACAGAAACATATCAAGTCATTGAAACTATCGATAGATTGACACACTTTTGGCAATTGTTATTGACTTGTTGAATTTGCCATCTATTGATCAAGTTGACCGGCATTTGAATCGCAATATATCAATAGTCCAATCTAATGTTTCATCCCTAGTATAGCTATACAGACAGTCAATGCATGCAAGCTAATTATATAACTGTCAAATGATGTTAATCATTCTACTTACAGTTTGAAGAAGAGGTAGAAGATTTCTTAGCATCTTATAAAATTAATCCTAAGGATCTGGATAAGATCACCATTGCCGGTAGGTACTTTAATCAGGAATGAGGATAACAGAGGTAGGAAAAGTCCAATAATTCCTGTTGAACCTCTCTATCTCCAGCTTGTATGACTTCAACACCCTGTTCAATTTGAAGTTGGTCCCAATCTTTTTCACTGTGTCCCACTAAGTTTACCTGTATCTTAAAGTACACAAAATAAACTATCATATTCGACTCAATGAGCCCCCATTATACATTAAAAAAAATTGGACTAACCATCAAATAAAATTTCATCTGTGAT
Organism: Argopecten irradians; assembly: GCF_041381155.1. Taxonomy (NCBI): domain Eukaryota; kingdom Metazoa; phylum Mollusca; class Bivalvia; order Pectinida; family Pectinidae; genus Argopecten; species Argopecten irradians. Next base: position 30,969,968 of record NC_091142.1, on the reverse strand, counting down.
TTTGTCTTGTGACTAATACTCAAGTAAATATGGTACAGTATATAGTTTTCATATTGTCAGTGTGCATCATGTTTCACAAAGTGTACTCTCATTTTCAGATATTCGCCATAAATTTGAAAAGACTAAGAAAAGAAAGCTAACTGCTGAGGAAAAGAAGGTGTTTATTGGGATGGCCAGAGAGTACATCTGTATGATGTTTGGTGGAGGGGACACAGACAATCCAACACCTGTCCACAAAAAGGAGTTAACAAAACAAGCTAACTCCGGTCAGGACAAAACCTCAGTTCACTCTAAGAGAAATATATTGAAAGATACCAAAACAAATCAAACAGACAAATCTGTACAGGGCTCTAATGTAGGTACAAATTCTACAGAACTGAGAAATAGCGTAGAGGAGATTTCTCCCAGATGCACACCTTCCAAACCGGGGAAGACCTCGTGTATCTCTGAACAGAAAAAGAATGAAGTGAAAAATGCTGCATCTGAATTTAAGAAAAATGGATTCAGCTCACCAAAAACTTTCCGATCCCGCATGGATTCAAATTCAGAGAGACAAAACTGTGATGAGGATAAGTTAAAAGTGAAGTTAGTCTCCAATTATGGACCAAGTTTTACTCACATATCCCCTAAAGGGACCAGTAAACAGAATGGTTTGAACAGTTCTCATCTCTCCTCACCATCTACAGATAATACTTGGCTCACTACAAAGTCACCTGTACAGTCACCTCCGTCTTCTACTAGCCCCGGGGCCAGGGGCAGGAAAAGGGCTCTAAGTGGGGCAGGGCCGAGGGCCAAGATCCTCCGAACAGATGATGACATGTGCTCACCTATAAGGGGTTCAAAAGCAGGGTAAGAAGGTAGAAAATTAATTCTGTGTGGACAAAATTTCATGATTTTCTGTTTCATACATGTTTTGGAGGGAAATTGTTTGTGTCTTGTCAAATTATTTTTTTCAATTAGACTAAATTTTGTACCATAAATTGCATATAACAGTATATACATTTGCATGAATTTGTATAAGGTTGTCTCCTCTTGATGGGTAAGGCTTGCTTGTGAAATCATGTGTTTAAGAGTGTTTTACACAAACTAATGACGTACATGTAGCACACATTACCTAGCATTACAGGGAGATAACTTGTGTCATTACCTAGCTTTACAGGGAGATAACTCTTTTCATTACCTGGCTTTACAGGGAGATAACTTGTGTCATTACCTAGCTTTACAGGGAGATAACTTGTGTCATTACCTAGCTTTACAGGGAGATAACTCTTTTCATTACCTGGCTTTACAGGGAGATAACTCTTGTCATTATCTAACTTTACAGGGAGATAACGCTTGTCATTATCTAGCTTTACAGGGAGATAACTCTTGTCAAAGGAGAAATCAACATACTCCTATCACCACTCAAACTGATGATGTAACACACATTACCTAGCTTTACAGGGACCGATTATAGGAGCTCAGCCACATACTTGTCTTATCAACTTTTTATTTGTTTCATCTTAAGGCGCGGACGAGGAAGAGGCAAAAGCATCAACTCAAGGGAAGTAACTCCTACATCGTTCAAGCGCTGTTCTGGATGTAATGGTAGGTTATAGTTAGTAAATAAACATAAAATTGTTTTCTAACAAAAGTGACTTGATATGGTGAATGGTCTGGAATAGATATACATGATTGTAATGAATTAGGACATTGGTTTTGAAAATAAGTGACTTGATATGGTGAATGGTCTGGAATAGAGACACATGATTATAATGAATTAGGACATTGGTTTTGAAAATAAGTGACTTGATATGGTGAATGGTCTGGAATAGAGACACATGATTATAATGAATATGATTATAATGAATAGGACATTGGTTTTGAAAATAAGTGACTTGATATGGTGAATGGTCTGGAATAGAGACTCATGATTACAATGAATTAGGACATTGGTTTTGGAAATAAGTGACTTGATATGGTGAATGGTCTGGAACTCATGATTATAATGAATTAGGACATTGGTTTTGAAAATAAGTGACTTGATATGGTGAATGGTCTGGAATAGAGACTCATGATTATAATGAATTAGGACATTGGTTTTGGAAATAAGTGACTTGATATGGTGAATGGTCTGGAATAGAGACTCATGATTATAATGAATAGGACATTGGTTTTGAAAATAAGTGACTGGATATGGTGAATGGTCTGAAATAGATACATGATTATAATGAATTAGGACATTGGTTTTGGAAATAAGTGACTTGATATGGTGAATGGTCTGGAATAGAGACACATGATTATAATGAATTAGGACATTGGTTTTGAAAATAAGTGACTTGATATGGTGAATGGTCTGGAATAGAGACTCATGATTATAATGAATTAGGACATTGGTTTTGGAAATAAGTGACTTGATATGGTGAATGGTCTGGAATAGAGACACATGATTATAATGAATTAGGACATTGGTTTTGGAAATAAGTGACTTGATATGGTGAATGGTCTGAAATAGAGACACATGATTATAATGAATAGGACATTGGTTTTGAAAATAAGTGACGATATGGTGAATGGTCTGGAATAGAGACTCATGATTACAATGAATTAGGACATTGGTATTGAAAATAAGTGACTGGATATGAAGTAAGTGACGATATGGTGAATGGTCTGGAATAGAGACTCATGATTACAATGAATTAGGACATGGATTGAAAATAAGTGACTGGATATGAAGGAACTTGATCAATGGAGACTAGCGAGCCTGCACTATTCTAACCCATTATAATGCTTTATTTTGCATAGTCATAATCAGATGTTTTAACTAGGAACTCTTGATTGACCGTCAAGGAGAAGGAAAAAAAAAGCAGGTTTAAGCATGCTACACATACTTATGTGGGTATGAGAAATTTGAGCCAGTACAAGAGAAACACAGATGTGTTGATGCTTCACACATTAACATAATATCATGTTGAACAACCGCATCAAGATGTCAATTGCTGTAGTGGCTGAATTGATGGCTGTTTTTGAGTTTATCATTACAATTTACTCAAGGTCATAAGGGTCTAATAGGCTACAATCTATATTAGAATCTGACAACTTACATCTGACTTTCACTCAAGGTCACAAGGGTCTAATAAGCTACAATCTATATTAGAAACTGACAATTTATCCCTGACCTTCTCTCAAGGTCACAAGGGTCTAATTAAGCTACAATCTAAATTAGAATCTGACAACTTACAGCTGACCTTCACGCAAGGTTACAAGGGTTGAAGAGGCTACAATCTATGTTAGAATCATGACAACTTAAACTTCATTTTCACCTCCATTTTACAGAATCTCTCCCTAGTGACCAGATGGTGTCCCACACCCTAGTGTGTACAGGCAAGGGATCCCGCGACACGTCCGACTACTACCAAAGTACATGGGGTAATCAAGGAACATTTCCGGGCATGGGAAATGTCCTTGGTAATGCTAGTAACAGTACAAGTCCTCTGAGTGGGCTGTATCCAGACTTCAACACACCTGCCCACAGAGGTCTGGGTGAGTCCGAGTTCTCAGACCAGTATGTCGAGTGTCCGTTGTGTAACGAGTTTTTCCGACAGTGTGTGGTAGAGAGACATGCAGCCACATGTGGTACATGATACAGGAGCTGTGGTAATGGTGTACGTGGTTCACCCAGAGGTGAGAGGAACTGATCCTCGATATTCACCTATGGATTAGCTGTGTTAGAGCATAATTGAAGGCCCTGTGTGAAAAAACAGATTAGACATGTAGTTTGGTTTAGGAACATCCAAACCTATATTTTTACTGTGTCTTCCTAGTAGGCTGATATACATATATTATACCTGCTCTAAAATAAATTTTTTTACATCCAAGTTGCAATGATCATTCCTAACTTAAAATTCTTCACAGGAAAAAAATACATTGCTAAAGATACAGAAAGTCCCTTTAACTTGCATTTTATTCCCTTAGCTTCTGTGATGGTTTCCTGATGGTGCTGTCTGAAGTTGTTATTAGATTTTAGAACAAATGGGAGTGTTAAGTTTCTAACTTATGAATTGTTATTTTAACTTTTAGATTTTTTATCTCGACTGTATATAACATTTGAGGACTTACTACTGAACTCCTGATCAATGTAAATCCTTCTACTGTTAGTGCTATGCATTTCATCTTATGTGACTTCAGTCTAAAATAAAAAGGTTTTGATAAAAATTGCATGGTAGATTTTTGTAAGAAATTGTACGAAAGCAAATTTTTTTGTTTTAATACATTTTATAATGATGCGAAGTGTATTTAATATAAAAAAATAATCTTGTCACCGGATTAACATAGAAAATATATTGTGTAAACAATTTATCTATTGATGAATTCATAGTATACAGTTGTTTCATGCCTTTTCAGTCAACAGTCCCCTCTTTTCCCCTCGGTGTTGGGACCAACCCGATGAATTGTTTCCTGAGGCCGGAGGCTTAGGGAAACAGTTTATATGGTTGGTCCCAACACCGAGAGGAAAGGCATGAAACAACTGTTATGTAACCTGAACCGCTATCTTAATTTTATCACTGAGCTTATGATGAGAAAGACTTTCACCGAAAGAATATTGGTATTTATGTTGATCTGGCGTGCCAGTGTTTATGACGTCAACAATTAATTATGATGTTCCGCACCGGTAAACAGTCAAACTATTTACCGGGCAATAGTCGAAATTACTCTATTTACATTTATATAGAGAGTCAGGTAACAATATACCATGTCTTAAAAGTTAATCAAAGGAAAAGTGAGCATGTTCAGTCCATTTGTAACTAATCTAAATAATATTTCCCCTTCTGTATAAAGTGGTAATCAGATGATCATTTAAGGCCACAGATCTCATGTTAGTATGCTATATTATGACAAAACCTGCCATTTGCAAACATTCCAAGATTATGCCTTCCGAAATCTAAAATTTACATATCTCAATAGATACTTTTGTGATTTTCTAGAGAAAATTGGTAACAATTTAATTCTGCAGTTTGAACATATTGCTTTATCAAAATATTAGAAAGACCTTGTTTTTGCTTATGACCTTAATGAAAAAAATGTAATCAATTTTATTTCAACTTAAACTATCAGATTATCTTGTTTATGTAAGAATCTCATTTATTCCATAGTAACTATATAGTAATTATATCATATGGCAAAGTACATGTAGTTTGTATTTTAAAGGAACAGTTTTGTAATATGTAAGATTATCATCTATGTATCATTTTAGAATTAGTTTTAGTATAAATGCCTATTTTCCAAACGGTGTGATACGATAAACATAGCATGGTTGTGCCAAAATATTTATGTATGCTATTTTTATGTTTGTGTGAGAAAAACAAGATTAGATTAATACTGAAGTTGATATCAAAACTAACTTAAAATTTGAGAAGAAAACATCATTTGTCATGTTTGTTTGGAAAAAGAAAACTAAAAAAAGAGAGAATTATTGCTTTGTGGACTTGGATGTTTAGTTTTGTTCCAATCCTGTGTGAATTCACGACTTTGTAATCGGACCAGATACTGTGTAGGCCACCACTTTATTATCTCCTGTTCTGATGATATCTCGGATGGTATGGAGTGTTTATTATCCCCCGCCCAACGAAGTTGGCGGGGGATATACAAATGGGTTCCGTCCGTCCGTCCGTCCATCTGTCCGTCCGTACGAATGGTTTCCGGAGCATAACTCTAAAACCTGTAAAGATATTTCCACGAAACTTCATACACACATTGGTCTTATGGTCTAGTAGTGCCTTTTGCTATTTTTAGGTTTTCATTTTTTGTACTTTTTTCTGTAACCATGGAAACATTGCTGAAAATGGCAGATTTTTGTGTAAGAATCGTTTCCGGAGCACAACTCTAAAACCAGCAGAGATATTTCCATGAAACTTCATAGACACATTGTTCTTATGGTCTAGTAGTGCCTTTTGCTATTTTTAGGTTTTCATTTTTTGCACTTTTTCCGTAAACATGGAAACATTGCTGAAAATATCATATTTTTGTACCAGGTTCGTTTCCGCAGCATAACTGTAAAACCAGTTGAGATACATGCACGGAACTCCATAGGCACATTAGTCTTATGGTCTAGTAGTGCCTTTTGCTATTTTAAGGTTTTCACTTATTGTACTTTTTTCTGTAACCATGGAAACATTGCTGAAAATGGCAGATTTTTGTGTAAGAAATGTTTCCGGAGCACAACTCTAAAACCAGCAGAGATATTTCCATAACACTTCATAGACACATTGTTCTTATGGTCTAGTAGTGCCTTTTGCTATTTTAATGTTTTCATTTTTTGCACTTTTTTCTGTAACCATAGAAACATTGCTGAAAATGTCATATTTTTGTACCAGGTTCGTTTCCGCAGCATAACTGGAAAACCGGTTGAGATATATGCACGGAACTCCATAGACACATTGTTCTTATGGTCTAGTAGTGCCTTTTGCTATTTTAAGGTTTTCACTTATTGTACTTTTTTCTGTAACCATGGAAACATTGCTGAAAATGGCAGATTTTTGTGTAAGAAATGTTTCCGGAGCACAACTCTAAAACCAGCAGAGATATTTCCATAACACTTCATAGACACATTGTTCTTATGGTCTAGTAGTGCCTTTTGCTATTTTAATGTTTTCATTTTTTGCACTTTTTCCGTAAACATGGAAACATTGCTGAAAATATCATATTTTTGTACCAGGTTCGTTTCCGCAGCATAACTGTAAAACCAGTTGAGATACATGCACGGAACTCCATAGGCACATTAGTCTTATGGTCTAGTAGTGCCTTTTGCTATTTTAAGGTTTTCACTTATTGTACTTTTTTCTGTAACCATGGAAACATTGCTGAAAATGGCAGATTTTTGTGTAAGAAATGTTTCCGGAGCACAACTCTAAAACCAGCAGAGATATTTCCATAACACTTCATAGACACATTGTTCTTATGGTCTAGTAGTGCCTTTTGCTATTTTAATGTTTTCATTTTTTGCACTTTTTCCGTAAACATGGAAACATTGCTGAAAATGTCATATTTTTGTACCAGGTTCGTTTCCGCAGCATAACTGGAAAACCGGTTGAGATATATGCACGGAACTCCATAGACACATTGTTCTTATGGTCTAGTAGTGCCTTTTGCTATTTTAAGGTTTTCACTTATTGTACTTTTTTCTGTAACCATGGAAACATTGCTGAAAATGGCAGATTTTTGTGTAAGAAATGTTTCCGGAGCACAAACTCTAAAACCAGCAGAGATATTTCCATGAAACTTCATAGACACATTGTTCTTATGGTCTAGTAGTGCCTTTTGCTATTTTAAGGTTTTCATTTTTTGCACTTTTTCCGTAAACATGGAAACATTGCTGAAAATATCATATTTTTGTACCAGGTTCGTTTCCGCAGCATAACTGGAAAACCGGTTGAGATATATGCACGGAACTCCATAGGCACATTAGTCTTATGGTCTAGTAGTGCCTTTTGCTATTTTAAGGTTTTCACTTTTTGTACTTTTTTCTGTAACCATGGAAACATTGCTGAAAATGGCAGATTTTTGTGTAAGAAATGTTTCCGGAGCACAACTCTAAAACCAGCAGAGATATTTCCACGAAACTTCATAGACACATTCTTTTTATGGTCTAGTAGTACCTTTTGCTATTTTTAGGTTTTCTTTTTTTGCACTTTTTCCGTTACCATGGAAACATTGCTGAAAATATCATGGTAAATGGTAAATGTTACTTTGCAAAACTCCACCCATCTTTGTGTATATAGTCTAATATAAAAGTCAAGGCTGTATACCTGATTCAACAATTGCAGCCACGCTCTACTTGAATTATACTCCATCTTTCTTTAGCTCAACTTCCCTTTTTACTGGTTTTTTTTTATACACGTAAGTCTCCAAAATCAAACTTACTTCAGTTTTGATATCTCCATTGGCGGGGGATCTGAATGACTATGTCCTTGTTTCTTTCATACCTACGGGTGAAATACTGGCTGGTCTAGGGCAATACACTCATGCCGCCTGAGGCTATATTGCATGGCTACCCATGCAATAAAGCCTCGTGACGTCATAGCACCAACAAAATTTTGATTTCCTTGGTAAAATTTTAACATTTTTTTTTCACAAACTTGACTGATTTTACTATAAAAGATGCAAACAACAGAATTTTTGTTGAAAATATCACGTAATTTATTATGTATGAAAAAATTGACTTTCAGCCGTGGATTTCTTCGAATTTATTTCAAAATGGCGGGATATAGTAGTTGTAAAATTGCAATAAAACGTCGAGGTATGAAAGAAAAATACTCTTTCATAAGTGGATATGAAGGATAGGGATATTCTTCCCTCGGGATCACAAAAAGTTGCAAAACCCTCGGCAAGCCTCGGGTTTTACTACATTTTGTGACCCTCAGGTAGAATAACCCTATCCTTCATATCCACATATGAAAGAGTCTTATAGTATTATATATCTAGTCCTGTTGTATTGTTTATTAATGTTATAAGGACTTTTATCAAAGTTACCTATAATGAATACGGGAAAAATAACCATATCTAAAGTTGCTTCACTGATGACTTAAATAAACTATAAAAAAAAAATTTGCCCACAGACTTAACAGTATGTGTGGAAACATTGTAACAGACCTTTAAGTCTGGAGAGAAATGTCTACCAGACCAAGTATACATCACCATTCTGTGTCTGGCAATAAAGCAGTATTCATGTACAAAAAATGTTTGTTTTGTTTAAAAAAAAAAATCAGAATAAATGAAGCAATTACTGTATTCGACCCAATAAGAGCTCAGGGCATTTAAAAAATGGGGGAAAATGAAAAGGTGCTTAATAAGACAAAAATTTTGCGAACCTATACAGATTTGGTAGTTTTGGTCTTATGCCCAGGCAATTAATGATATGTACCTCAAAAAGGGGGAGGGCACTTATTGGGTTGAACACAGTAGTTTAGTTTCAAGTAATCTTGAGCCAATGGAGTTCATGAAATCACTAGCGTTGTGTATTTAGTCACTATTTACTTAGCTCCAGAACGAAGTGGTCGTACTGCTACTGAGATCTTAGACATAGCACACATAGACAATGCTATATCAGATATTTTACATGATAGCTACTGTTGTCGTTAAGTGTCATCTACATACAATCCCTGGATTGCAACTCCACATCAGCTAGATCCATCCCACAGTGTGTTTCTGTTCATAAGCAGAACGCTGTTCTGATGACAAATCGCCAGTGATTCACTGCTTGTATCCTGCTTGTTTAAATAACGTCTTTCCTTTTTGCCTCCAGAAAATTGGATGATTTATTTGCTGTTGATCAACTGGTGGTTCCTGTTGCTGTCCTTCATTTCCAATGCTGCAAACATTATTTTGATTGAATGGTCAGATAAACCTTTACATCCTATCGTCATGGATAAAACCCACACATTCCCTGGCCTTTATAATTCCTGCCAAAAATTCACACTTTTTTACTTTCAAATTCCTCCACACAGCATTCACCCAGGGAACTGTTCCACTACCTCCAGCTTCTTTTGCCTGTTATGACAAGAACATCCAGATCAGTCTGCATGAGGTCTGGGGGAATACTGGTCTCTTATCCACACCTCATTTCCCAGCTAAACTAGAGAGAATTCTATTCCAGTGAACTGATACATGTGTATGGGGAACACTGGTCTCTTATCCACACTGAACAGATACAGGTGTCTGGGGGAACACTGGTCTCTTATCCACACTGAACTGATACAGGTGTCTGGGGGAACACCAGCCTCTTATCCACACTGAACTGATACAGGTGTCTGGGGGAACACCAGCCTCTTATCCACACTGAACTGATACATGTGTATGGGGAACACTGGTCTCTTATCCACACTGAACAGATACAGGTGTCTGGGGGAACACCAACCTCTTATCCACACTGAACTGATACTGGTGTCTGGGGGAACACTGGTCTCTTATCCACACTGAACTGATACAGGTGTCTGGGGAACACCGCCTCTTACCACACTGAACTGATACAGGGGGGAACACCGCTCTCTGGGGAACTTATTATCCACACTGAACTGATACAGGTGTCTGGGGGAACACCAACCTCTTATCCACACTGAACTGATACAGGTGTCTGAAGGAACACCAACTTCTTATCCACACTGAACTGATACAGGTGTCTGAGGGAACACCAGTCTCTTATCCACACTGAACTGATACAGGTGTCTGGGGGAACACCAGCCTCTTATCCACACTGAACTGATACAGGTGTCTGGGGGAACACCGGTCTCTTATCCACACTGAACTGATACAGGTGTCTGGGGGAACACCGGTCTCTTATCCACACTGAACTGATACAGGTGTCTGGGGAAACACCAGCCTCTTATCCACACTGAACTGATACATATGTCTGGGGGAACACCGACCTCTTATCCACACTGAACTGATACAGGTATCTGGGGAACACCAGTTTTATCCATATCCACACTAAACTAATACAGGTGTCTGGGGGAACACCAGCCTCTTATCCACACTGAACTGATACATGTGTATGGGGAACACTGGTCTCTTATCCACACTGAACAGATACAGGTGTCTGGGGGAACACCGGTCTCTTATCCACACTGAACTGATACAGGTGTCTGGAGGAACACCGGTCTCTTATCACACTGACTGATACAGTGTCTGGGGAACTGATCACTGAACTGATACAGGTGTCTGGGGGAACACCGGTCTCTTATCCACACTGAACTGATACAGGTGTCTGGGGGAACACCGGTCTCTTATCCACACTGAACTGATACAGGTGTCTGGGGGAACACCGGTCTCTTATCCACACTGAACTGATACAGGTGTCTGGGGGAACACCGACCTCTTATCCACACTGAACTGATACAGGTGTCTGGGGGAACACCGACCTCTTATCCACACTGAACTGATACAGGTGTCTGGGGGAACACCGGTCTCTTATCCACACTGAACTGATACAGGTGTCTGGAGGAACACCGGTCTCTTATCCACACTGAACTAATACAGGTTTCTGGGGAAACACCGGTCTTTTATCTTTGCTGAACTGATACAGGTGTCTGGGGAAACACCGGTCTCTTATCCACGTTATTTACCTTTTTTATGCGTTTTGTAAAGTATCATTGCTTTTTCGGGAGGCAAAACAAAATGACGGAATTTGGGTTACACGCTCTGACGCTAGAGAAAGTTATATTGTTCTTTGCTGCATTTTAAACCGATTTTGCTACCTTTCCTAAAAACTGGGTTTTAAGCAAGAAAAGTGATAGATTAAGTGGTATAAATACAATCCTGGTCCTACCTTTATTCCAGTTAGGAATACTCTTAACCGTCCATAAAACACTACTCCAGACCATTTAATGACTCTTTTTAAAACCGTAAAAAAATATTTAAACAATGAAGAAATATGCATTGGGAATATTTTCTACCACAAAAACCATTTTATTAGATAATCCACATATTACAGTGATGTATGTGAGACACATCACAGTGTTTTATACTGTATTATATGACGTTCAAGTTTTAAATCTATTGCAGTGATGTATCTGGGACACATTACAGTGTTTTATACTGTATTCTATGACGTTCAAGTTTTAAATCTATTGCAGTGATGTATCTGGGACACATTACAGTGTTTTATACTGTATTCATTACAGTGTTTTATACTGTATTCTATGACGTTCAAGTTTTAAATCTATTACAGTGATGTATCTGGGACACTTTACAGTGTTTTATACTGCATTCTATGACATGCAAATTTTAAATTTAATTTCTTAGCAATGGAAACACCGGTATGTATATTAAAATGATTGCATCGGGCTCTGTGTAAGCACATGAAAATCATCGTGTCTAAAGAGGAATTTAATAACTTCTAACTCCCGTTTGATGGAGTCCAGTAATTATGGTCGTTTCCCGCAGCTCATAGCTGTACTTTACAGTGTTGTTGCCGCTGGTCCTGGCATGATTCACAGATGTCTAAACACTCTTACGAGATTTTGTCACATGTGTTTTAAGAGTAATATCGCAAATACACAACAAGCGTAATCCGACACCCAGTAAAGAGATCCGCATTGGGAACCACATACAATGTTCAGGGAATCGTAAATGTTTTTGGGTGACTGCGGTATATTTATAGGAATATTCTTTGTGTCACATTTATTTATTTATTTGTTCACCTATTTATTTATTTATATTTGCCAAACGTTTTGTTCTTTCTGAACAAATTCCTAGTCATACTTGCTCAAGCGTTACAGAAGTATATGGGATAAGTCAATATTGCTTCACATGGTGAATACCTCGGGTGATTTTGTCACTGTTACTATAATTTCCCAGGCAGGTTTGATACTGTGTACTTTCCCCTGTTTATGCCGAGCGCCACTACTCAACTACAATTTAATTTGCACTTCTCCCAAATTCGTAGCAATCGATAATTTGACTTCACTGCCTACCATAACTGCAATTCTATGTAAGCCAATCCTGACGTGCATGCATACACAGATTGTTCTGCATTCTAACCACGTGTGTTATTTCAGGAGTTACTTCAGAATTACTAAATCTCGGGACACAAGAAGGAATCATAAATAAATTATAATGATTACCAATAACGATACAATAGCGTTATATTTGACTTGTAGATAGTATGGTTATATATTTGACCTTGTAGATGGTATCATTACACTTGACCTTGTAGATGGTCTATCCTTATATTTGACCTTGTAGATTGTATGGTTATATTTGACCTTGTAGATGGTATGGTTATATTTGACCTTGTAGATGGTATGGTTATAATTGACTTGTAGATAGTATGGTTATATTTGACCTTGTAGATGGTATGGTTATATTTGACTTGTAGATGGTATCGTTACACTTGACCTTGTAGATTGTCTATCATTATATTTGACTTTGTAGATGGTATGGTAATAGTTGACCTTGTAGGTGGTCTATCGTTATATTTGACCTTGTAGATGGTATGGTTATATTTGACCTTGTAGATGGTATGGTTATATTTGACCTTGTAGATGGTATGGTTATATTTGACTTTGTAGATGGTATGGTTATATTTAACCTTGTATAAGGTATGGTTATATTTGACTTGTAGATGGTTAGTTATATTTGACCATGTAGATGATATGGTTATATTTGACTTGTAGATAGTATGGTTATATTTGACTTGTAGATAGTATGGTTATATTTGACTTGTAGATAGTATGGTTATATTTGACCTTGTAGATGGTATCGTTAACTTGACTGTAGGTTATATATTTGACTTGGTTATATTTTTGACTTGTAGATAGTATGGTTTGACTTGTAGATAGTATGGTTACATTTGACCTTGTAGAGTGTATCGTTATACTTGACCTTGTAAATGGTCTATCCTTATATTAGACCTTGTAGATTGTATGGTTATATTTGACTTGTAGATAGTATGGTTATATTTGACCTTGTAGATGGTATGGTTACACTTGACCTTGTCGATGGTCTATCATTATATTTGACTTTGTAGATAGTATGGTTATATTTGACTTGTAGATGGTATCGTTATATTTGACCTTGTAGATGGTTATAGCTTATATTTGACCTTGTAGATGGTATCATTATATTTGACTTGTAGATAGTATGGTTATATTTGACTTGTAGATTGTATGGTTTGATTGTAGACTTGTAGTATGGTTATATTTGACCTTGTAGATGGTATGGTTATATTTGACTTGTAGATGTATAGTATGGTTATATTTGACTTGTAGATTGTATGGTTATATTTGACTTGTAGATAGTATGGTTATATTTGACTTGTAGATGGTATGGTTATATTTGACCATGTAGATGGTATGGTTATATTTGACTTGTAGATAGTATGGTTATATTTGACTTGTAGATAGTATGGTTATATTTGACTTGTAGATAGTATGGTTATATTTGACCTTGTAGATGATATGGTTATATTTGACTTGTAGATAGTATGGTTATATTTGACTTGTAGATAGTATGGTTATATTTGACCTTGTAGATGGTATGGTTATATTTGACCATGTAGATGGTATGGTTATATTTGACTTGTAGATAGTATGGTTATATTTGACTTGTAGATAGTGTGGTTATATTTGACCTTGTAGATGGTATGGTTATATTTTGACCTTGTAGATGGTATGGTTATATTTGACTTGTAGATAGTATGGTTATATTTGACCTTGTAGATGGTATCGTTATACTTGACCTTGTAGATGGTCTATCCTTATATTTGACCTTGTAGATTGTAGTGGTTTGACTTGTAGATAGTATGGTTACATTTGACCTTTTAGAGTGTATCGTTATACTTGACCTTGTAGATGGTCTATCCTTATATTAGACATTGTAGATTGTATGGTTATATTTGACTTGTAGATAGTATGGTTTTATTTGACCTTGTAGAGTGTATCGTTATACGTGACCTTGTAAATGGTCTATCCTTATATTAGACCTTGTGATTGTATGATTATATTATTTGACTTGTAGATAGTATGGTTATATTTGACCTTGTAGATGGTATCGTTATATTTGACCTTGTAGATGGTATGGTTATATTTGACTTGTAGATGGTATGGTTATATTTGACCTTGTAGATGGTATGTTATATTTGACCTTGTAGATGGTATCTTATATTTGACCTTGTAGAGTGTATCGTTATATTTGACCTTGTAGATGGTATGATTATATTTGACCTTGTAGATGGTATGATTATATTTGACCTTGTAGATGGTATGATTATATTTTACCTTGTAGGTGGTATGGTTATATTTGACCTTGTAGGTGGTATGGTTATATTTGACCTTGTAGATGGTATCGTTACATTTGACCTTGTAGATGCTATCGTTATATTTTACTTCATAGATAGTATGGTTATATTTGACCTTTGTAGATAGTATGGTTATATTTGACCTTGTAGAGTGTATCGTTATATTTGACCTTGTAGGTGGTATGGTTATATTTTTTGACCTTGTAGATGGTATGATTATATTTGACCTTGTAGATGGTATATTTATATTTTACCTTGTAGGTGGTATGATTTATATTTCACCTTGTAGATAGTATGGTTATATTTGACTTGTAGATGGTTTGTTATATTTGACTTGTAGATGGTATGGTTATATTTGACTTGTAGATAGTATGGTTATATTTGACCATGTAGATGGTATGGTTATATTTGACTTGTAGATAGTATGGTTATATTTGACCTTGTAGATGGTATGGTTATATTTGACTTGTAGATAGTATGGTTATATTTGACCTTGTAGATAGTGTGGTTATATTTGACTTGTAGATGGTATGATTTATTTTACCTTGTAGGTGGTATGATTATATTTGACCTTGTAGGTGGTATTGTTCCATTTGACTTTATCGACGGTATGGTTATATTTGACTTGTAGATGGTATGGTTATATTTGACCTTGTATAAGGTATGGTTATATTTGACTTGTAGATGGTATGGTTATATTTGACTTGTAGATGGTATGGTTATATTTGACCTTGTATAAGGTATGGTTATATTTGACTTGTAGATGGTATGGTTATATTTGACCATGTAGATGGTATGGTTATATTTGACTTGTAGATAGTATGGTTATATTTGACCATGTAGATGCTATCGTTATATTTGACTTGTAGATAGTATGGTTATATTTGACCTTGTAGATTGTCTGGTTTGACTTGTAGATAGTATGGTTACATTTGACCTTTTAGAGTGTATCGTTATACTTGACCTTGTAAATGGTCTATCCTTATATTTGACCTTATAGATTGTATGGTTATATTTGACTTGTAGATTGTATGGTTATATTTGACTTGTAGATAGTATTGTTATATTTGACTTGTAGATGGTATCGTTATATTTGACCTTGTAGATGGTATAGCTATATTTGACTTTGTAGATGGTATCATTATATTTGACCTTGTAGATTGTGTGGTTATATTTGACCTTGTAGAGTGTATCGTTATATTTGACCTTGTAGGTGGTAAGGTTATATTTTACCTTGTAGATGGTATGATTATATTTGACCTTGCAGGTGGTATCGTGATATTTGACCTTATAGAATGTATGGTTATATTTGACCTTGTAGGTGGTTAGTTATATGACCTTGTAGATGTTATCGTTACAATTGACCTTGTAGATGCTATCGTTATATTTGACTTCATAGATAGTATGGTTATATTTGTCCTTTGTAGATAGTATGGTTATATCTGACCTTGTAGAGTGGTATGGTTATATTTGACCTTGTAGATGGTATGGTTATATTTGACCTTGTAGATGGTATGATTATATTTTACCTTGTAGGTGGTATGATTTTATTTTACCTTGTAGGTGGTATGATTATATTTGACCTTGTAGGTGTGGTATTGTTCCATTTAGACTTAGTATCGACGGTATGGTATGGTTATATATTTGACTTGTAGATGGTATGGTTATATTTGACCTTGTATAAGGTATGGTTATATTTGACTTGTAGATGGTATGGTTATATTTGACCTTGTAGGTGGTATGGTTATATTTTACTTTGCAGATTGTAGAGTTATATTTTGACCTTGTAGAGTGTATCGTTATATTTTACCTTGTAGGTGGTAAGGTTATATTTTACCTTGTAAATGGTATGATTATATTTGACCTTGTAGGTGGTATCGTTATATTTGACCTTATAGAAGGTATGGTTATATTTGACCTTGTAGGTGGTTAGTGTTATGACCTTGTAGATGGTATCGTTACAATTGACCTTGTAGATGCTATCGTTATATTTGACTTCATAGATAGTATGGTTATATTTGACCTTTGTAGATAGTATGGTTATATATTGACCTTGTAGAGTGTATGTTATATTTGACCTTGTAGGTGGTATGGTTATATTTGACCTTGTAGATGGTATGATTATATTTGACCTTGTAGATGGTATGATTATATTTTACCTTGTAGGTGGTATGATTATATTTTACCTTGTAGGTGGTATATGATTATATTTGACCTTGTAGATGGTATGGTTATATTTGACTTGTAGATGGTATGGTTATATTTGACTTGTACTTTATGGTTAGACTTGTAGTATGGTTATATTTGACTTGTAGATGGTATGGTTATATTTGACTTGTAGATGGTATGGTTATATTTGACCATGTAGATGGTATGGTTATATCTGACCTTGTAGATGGTATGGTTATATTTGACCATGTAGATGGTATGGTTATATTTGACTTGTAGATAGTATGGTTATATTTGACCATGAATATGCTATCGTTATATTTGACTCGTAGATAGTATGGTTATATTTGACCTTGTAGATGGTCTATCGTTATATTTGACTTGTAGATAGTATGGTTTATTGACCTTAGATGTTTTATGACTTGTAGATAGTATGGTTATATTTGACCTTGTAGATGGTATCGTTATACTTGACCTTGTAGATGGTCTATCCTTATATATAAAGTTGTTGATAGTATGGTTATATCTGACCTTGTAGATGGTATCGTTATATTTGACCTTGTAATTGGTATGGTTATATTTGACTTGTAGATGGTATGGTTATGTTTGACCTTGTAGATGGTTAGTTATATTTGACTTTGTAGATGGTATGGTAATATTTGACCTTGTAGGTGGTCTATCGTTATATTTGACTCTGTGGATGGTAGCATTATATTTGACCTTGTAGATAGTATGGTTATATTTGACTTGTAGATGGTGTGGTTATATTTGAGCTTGTAGATGGTATGGTTATATTTGACCTTGTTGGTGGTATGGTTATATTTTACTTTGCAGATTGTAGAGTTATATTTGACCTTGTAGAGTGTATCGTTATATTTTACATTGAAGATGGTATGGCTATATTTAACTTTGTAGATGGTATCATTATATTTGACCTTGTAGATAGTGTGGTTATATTTGACCTTGTAGGTGGTCTATCATTGTATTTGACCTTGTAGATGCTATCATTATATTTGAATTTGTAATTTGTCGATTATTGTATTTGACATTGTAGATGCTATCGTTATATTTGACCTTAGAGATTGTATGGTTACATTTGACCTTGTAGGTGGTATCGTTATATTTGACCGAACGAATCATTCTATGGAAAAAAAATCAATTTCAAGAGGCCCAATCGGTCCAAATTACCAGGATAAGGTGTAAGTGCATGCTTTGATATGCTACCGAATTGTCTCTTACAACTGATATGGATTTCTAGATAGATACTGATTACAGGTCTTGGTTTTGGTATGGACAAATATTTTAAATAAGAAATATTAGAATTTTGATAATGGCAATATACTCACAAAGGACATTTATTTCTGCCTGGAATATTGGAGCTTAGGATAACCTACTTTGTTGTTAAAGATATGGGAAATCTTTTTAGGGGTAAAACATAGCATTTTCAGAATTTCAAAAGGCCCAATGGGCAAAACTGTATTCCCATGTTCTTATGTGTTTAAAGGCTGTCTGAGATGAGGTTTACTGTTACTGAGTGTTGTGCATGTGTCAACAATACATTTCGCAGATGTTAATTGGACAGCTGTGATCGCCGCTCGTGCATCAGAGTAATGCTTAACATACACAGTCAGTCTGTTTATCTTCCACTTATATACCATATACAGTGCAAACGTTCAGCAGAACATATACACATACGTCACTGCACGTGATACGGACAGACATGCACGTGCAAAATAATTGCCCGGCTAGCTCAGTTACGAGTGACGGTCATAGACAACAACACCTTTGTGACTACGAGTGACGCCACATAGACAACAATCGCCTTTGTGACTACGAGGTGACGGACATAGACAACAATGCCTTTGTACCTACGAGTGACGGTCATAGCACAACAACACCTTTGTACCTACGAGTGACGCGTCATAGACAACAACGCCTTTGTACCTACGAGTGACGGTCATAGACAACAACGCCTTTGACTACGAGTGACTCTTACGGTCATATCTTTGTACCTACGAGTGACGGGGTGACGCTCATAGACAACAATGCCTTTGTGATTACGAGTGACGGTCATAGACAACAATGCCTTTGTGATTACGAGTGACGGTCATAGACAACAACGCCTTTGTGAACCTACGAGTGACGCTCATAGACAACAACACCTTTGTGTACCTACGAGTGACGGTCATAGACAACAACACCTTTGTACTACGAGTGACGCTCATAGACAACAACACCTTTGTACTAACGAGTGACGGTCATAGACAACAACGCCTTTGTACTACGAGTGACGGTCATAGACAACAACACCTTTGTACCTACGAGTGACGGTCATAGACAACAACGCCTTTGTGACCTACGAGTGACGGTCATAGACAACAACACCTTTGTACTACGAGTGACGATCATAGACAACAACACCTTTGTACCTACGAGTGACGGTCATAGACAACAACGCCTTTGTGACTACGAGTGACGCTCATAGACAACAACGCCTTTGTACCTACGAGTGACGGTCATAGACAACAATGCCTTTGTACCTACGAGTGACGGTCATAGACAACAACACCTTTGTACCTACGAGTGACGGTCAATAGACAACAACGCCTTTGTACCTACGAGTGACGGTCATAGACAACAACAACCTTTGTACCTACGAGTGACGGTCATTAGACAACAACGCCTTTGTGACTACGAGTGACGGTCATAGACAACAACATCTTCGTACCTACAAGTGACGGTCATAGACAACAATGCCTTTGTGACTACGAGTGACGGTCATAGACAACAACGCCTTTGTAACTACGAGTGACGGGTCATAGACAACAACACCTTTGTGACTACGAGTGACGGTCATAGACAACAACACCTTTGTGACTACGAGTGACGGTCATAGACAACAATGCCTTTGTGTACCTACGAGTGACGGTCATAGACAACAACATTGTGACTTTGTAGACTAACGAGTGACGGTCATAGACAACAACGCCTTTGTACCTACGAGTGACGGTCATAGACAACAATGTCTTTGTGACTATACGAGTGACGGTCAAGACAACAACGACCTTTGTACCTACGAGTGACGGTCTATAGACAACAACGCCTTTGTACCTACGAGTGACGGTCATAGACAACAACGCCTTTGTGACCTACGAGTGACGGTCATAGACAACAACAATGTCTTTGTGACTACGAGTGACGGTCATAGACAACAACACCTTTGTACCTACGAGTGACGGTCATACAGACAACAATGTACGCCTTTTGTGACTACGAGTGACGGTCATAGACAACAACGCCTTTGTACCTACGAGTGACGGTCTCAACAGACAACAATGCCTTTGTACCTACGAGTGACGCTCATAGACAACAACACCTTTGTACCTACGAGTGACGCTCATAGACAACAACACCTTGTGTCTACGAGTGACGGTCTATAGACAACAACGTCCTTTGTGACTAACGATGACGGTCATAGACAACAACGCCTTTGTGACCTACGAGTGACGCTCATAGACAACAACACCTTTGTGACCTACGAGTGACGCTCATAGACAACAACACCTTTGTGTACCTACGAGTGACGGCGCTTTGTACAAGACAACAATGCTTTGTACCTACTAGTGACGCTCATAGACAACAATGCCTTTGTACCCACTACGAGTGAACGGTCATAGACAACAACTGCCTTTGTGATTACGAGTGACGGTCATAGACAACAATGCCTTTGTGATTACGAGTGACGGTCATAGACAACAATGCCTTTGTGATTACGAGTGACGGTCATAGACAACAATGCCTTTGTGACTACGAGTGACGGTCATAGACAACAATGCCTTTGTGACTACGAGTGACGGTCATAGACAACAACACCTTTGTACCTACGAGTGACGGCCATAGACAACAACGCCTTTGTGACTACGAGTGAACGCTCATAGACAACAATGCCTTTGTGACTACGAGTGACGGTCATAGACAACAACGCTCTTTGTGACTACTAGTTGACCCATAGACAACAACGACCATTGTACATACGAGTGACGCTCATAGACAACAATGCCTTTGTGACCTACAAGTGACGCTCATAGACAACAACACCTTTGTGTACCTACGAGTGACGGTCATAGACAACAATGCCTTTGTGATTACGAGTGACGGTCATAGACAACAATGCCTTTGTGACTACGAGTGACGGTCATAGACAACAACGCCTTTGTACCCCTACGAGTGACGCTTGATAGACAACAATCGCCTTTGTACCTAAGCTGACGGTCTCTGATAGACAACAACACCTTTGTGACCTACGAGTGACGGTCATAGACAACAATGCCTTTGTACCTACGAGTGACGGTCATAGACAACAACACCTTTGTACCTACGAGTGACGGTCATAGACAACAACACCTTGTGACTACGATGACGCTCATAGACAACAACACCTTTGTACCTACGAGTGACGGTCATAGACAACAACGCCTTTGTGACTACGAGTGACGGTGTCATAGACAACAACGCCTTTGTACATACGAGTCATAGACAACAATGCCTTTGTCATAGACAACAACAACCTTTGTACCTACGAGTGACCTCATAGACAACAATGTCTTTGTGACTACGAGTGACGGTCATAGACAACAACGCCTTTGTACCTACGAGTGACGGTCATAGACAACAACGCCTTTGTACCTACGAGTGACGGTCATAGACAACAACACCTTTGTACCTACGAGTGACGGTCATAGACAACAACGCCTTTGTACCTACGAGTGACGGTCATAGACAACAACGCCTTTGTACCTACGAGTGACGGTCATAGACAACAACGCCTTTGTACCTACAAGTGACGCTCATAGACAACAACGTACCTTTGTACCTACGAGTGACGGTCATAGACAACAACACCTTTGCCTACGATGACGTTAGACCTACGAGTGACGGTCATAGACAACAACACCTTTGTACCTACGAGTGACGCTCATAGACAACAACGCCTTTGTACCTACGAGTGACGGTCATAGACAACAATGCCTTTGTGATTACGAGTGACGGTCATAGACAACAATGCCTTTGTGATTACGAGTGACGGTCATAGACAACAATGCCTTTGTGATTACGAGTGACGGTCATAGACAACAATGCCTTTGTGATTACGAGTGACGGTCATAGACAACAACACCTTTGTACCTGACGATAGACAACAATGACTTTGTACCATACGCTATGACAACAACACCTTTGTACCTACGAGTGACGGTCATAGACAACAACAAGCCTTTGTGACTACGAGTGACGGTCATAGACAACAACCCTTTGTACCTACGAGTGACGCTCATAGACAACAACGCCTTTGTACCTACGAGTGACGCTCATAGACAACAACGCCTTTGTGACTACGAGTGACGCTCATAGACAACAACGCCTTTGTACCTACGAGTGACGGTCATAGACAACAACACCTTTGTGACTACGAGTGACGGTCATAGACAACAACACCTTTGTGACTACCTACGAGTGACGCTCATAGACAACAACGCCTTTGTGACTACGAGTGACGGTCCATAGACAACAACGCCTTTGTGACTACGAGTGACGGTCATAGACAACAATGCCTTTGTGAGTACGAGTGACGGTCATAGACAACAATGCCTTTGTGACTACGAGTGACGCTCATAGACAACAACGCCTTTGTACCTACGAGTGACGGTCATGAGACAACCAATGGTTACATACGGTCATCGACAACACACCAATGACAACGAGTGACGGAAATAGACCTTTGTGACTACGAGTGACGGTCATAGACAACAATGCCTTTGTGACTACGAGTGACGGTCATAGACAACAATGCCTTTGTGACTACGAGTGACGGTCATAGACAACAACGCCTTTGTACCTACGAGTGACGGTCATAGACAACAACACCTTTGTACCTACGAGTGACGCTCATAGACAACAATGCCTTTGTGACTACGAGTGACGGACATAGACAACAATGCCTTTGTGACTACGAGTGACGGTCATAGACAACAACGTCTTTGTGACTACGAGTGACGGTCATAGACAACAATGTCTTTGTGACTACGAGTGACGGTCATAGACAACAACGTCTTTGTACCTACGAGTGACGGTCATAGACAACAACACCTTTGTACCTACGAGTGACGGTCATAGACAACAACGTCTTTGTACCTACGAGTGACCGTCATAGACAACAACACCTTTGTACCTACGAGTGACGGTCATAGACAACAACGCCTTTGTACCTACATGTGACGCTCATAGACAACAACACCTTTGTACCTACGAGTGACGGTCATAGACAACAACACCTTTGTACCTACGAGTGACGCTCATAGACAACAATGCCTTTGTGACTACGAGTGACGGTCATAGACAACAACGCCTTTGTACCTACGAGTGACGGTCATAGACAACAACACCTTTGTACCTACGAGTGACGGTCATAGACAACAATGCCTTTGTGACTACGAGTGACGGTCATAGACAACAACACCTTTGTACCTACGAGTGACGGTCATAGACAACAACACCTTTGTACCTACAAGAGTGACGCTCATAGACAACAATGCCTTTGTACCTACGAGTGACGGTCATAGACAACAACACCTTTGTACCTACGAGTGACGCTGATAGACAACAATCGCCTTTGTACCTACGAGTGACGGTCATAGACAACAACACCTTTGTACCTACGAGTGACGGTCATAGACAACAACACCTTTGTACCTACGAGTGACGCTCATAGACAACAATGCCTTTGTACTACGAGTGACGGTCATAGACAACAACACCTTTGTACCTACGAGTGACGGTCATAGACAACAACGCCTTGTGTGACGTACGTACTACGAGTGACGGTCATAGACAACAACACCTTTGTACCTACGAGTGACGGTCATAGACAACAACACCTTTGTACCTACGAGTGACGGTCATAGACAACAATGCCTTTGTGACTACGAGTGACGGTCATAGACAACAACGCCTTTGTGACTACGAGTGACGGTATAGACAACAATCCTTTGTACTACAAGTGACGTCATAGACAACAACACCTTTGTACCTACGAGTGACGCTCATAGACAACAACACCTTTGTGACTACGAGTGACGGTCATAGACAACAACGCCTTTGTACCTACGAGTGACGGTCATAGACAACAACGCCTTTGTACCTACGAGTGACGCTCATAGACAACAATGTCTTTGTGACTACGAGTGACGGTCATAGACAACAACACCTTTGTACCTACGAGTGACGCTCATAGACAACAATGCCTTTGTACCTACGAGTGACGGTCATAGACAACAATGCCTTTGTGACCTACGAGTGACGGTCATAGACAACAATGCCTTTGTGACCTACGAGTGACGGTCATAGACAACAATGCCTTTGTACCTACGAGTGACGGTCATAGACAACAACACCTTTGTACCTACGAGTGACGGTCATAGACAACAACACCTTTGTACCTACGAGTGACGCTCATAGACAACAATGCCTTTGTGATTACGAGTGACGGTCATAGACAACAACGCCTTTGTACCTACGAGTGACGGTCATAGACAACAATGCCTTTGTACCTACGAGTGACGGTCATAGACAACAATGCCTTTGTGACTACGAGTGACGGTCATAGACAACAATGCCTTTGTACCTACGAGTGACGCTGATAGACAACAACGCCATACCCGTACAACAATGCCCTTTGTACCTACGAGTGACGGTCATATAGACAACAACGCCTTTGTACCTACGAGTGACGAGTCATAGACAACAACGCCTTTGTACCTACGAGTGACGGTCATAGACAACAACACCTTTGTACCTACGAGTGACGGTCATAGACAACAACGTCTTTGTGACTACGAGTGACGGTCATAGACAACAATGCCTTTGTGACTACGAGTGACGGCTATAGACAACAACACCTTTGTACCTACGAGTGACGCTCATAGACAACAACGTCTTTGTGACTACGAGTGACGGTCATAGACAACAATGCCTTTGTACCTACGAGTGACGGTCATAGACAACAACACCTTTGTACCTACGAGTGACGGTCATAGACAACAACGTCTTTGTACCTACGAGTGACGGTCATAGACAACAACACCTTTGTACCTACGAGTGACGCTCATAGACAACAACACCTTTGTACCTACGAGTGACGGTCATAGACACAACAATGCCTTTGTACCTACGAGTGACGGTCATAGACAACAACACCTTTGTACCTACGAGTGACGCTCATAGACAACAACGCCTTTGTGACTACGAGTGACGCTCATAGACAACAACGCCTTTGTACCTACGAGTGACGCTCATAGACAACAACGCCTTTGTACCTACGAGTGACGGTCATAGACAACAACGCCTTTGTGACTACGAGTGACGGTCATAGACAACAATGCCTTTGTACCTACGAGTGACGGCCATAGACAACAACGCCTTTGTGACTACGAGTGACGGTCATAGACAACAATGCCTTTGTACCCACGTAGTGACGCTCATAGACAACAACACCTTTGTGACTACGAGTTGACGATTGACATAGACAACAATGCCTTTGTACCTACGAGTGACGGTCATAGACAACAATGCCTTTGTGACTACGAGTGACGGTCATAGACAACAACGCCTTTGTACCTACGAGTGACGGTCATAGACAACAATGCCTTTGTGACTACGAGTGACGGTCATAGACAACAACGCCTTTGTACCTACGAGTGACGGTCATAGACAACAACGCCTTTGTGACTACGAGTGACGGTCATAGACAACAACGCCTTTGTGACTACGAGTGACGGCCATAGACAACAACGCCTTTGTGACTACGAGTGACGGACATAGACAACAACGCCTTTGTGACTACGAGTGACGGTCATAGACAACAACACCTTTGTGACTACGAGTGACGGTCATAGACAACAACACCTTTGTACCTACGAGTGACGCTCATAGACAACAACGCCTTTGTACCTACGAGTGACGCTCATAGACAACAACGCCTTTGTGACTACGAGTGACGGTCATAGACAACAACCGACTTTGTACCTACGAGTGACGGTCATAGACAACAACAACCCTTTGTGACTACGAGTGACGGTCATAGACAACAACTGCCTTTGTACCTACGAGTGACGCTCATAGACAACAACAC
The DNA here is from genome assembly GCF_041381155.1 of Argopecten irradians. Classification (NCBI taxonomy): domain Eukaryota; kingdom Metazoa; phylum Mollusca; class Bivalvia; order Pectinida; family Pectinidae; genus Argopecten; species Argopecten irradians. The sequence continues at coordinate 30,943,845 of NC_091142.1, read as the reverse complement.
CTTTGTACTACGAGTGACGCTCATAGACAACAACACCTTTGTAAACTACGAGTGACGCTCATAGACAACAACGCCTTTGTACCTACGAGTGACGCTCATAGACAACAACACCTTTGTACTACGAGTGACGGTCATAGACAACAACCCTTTGTACCTACGAGTGACGGTCATAGACAACAACACCTTTGTACCTACGAGTGACGCTCATAGACAACAATGCCTTTGTGACTACGAGTGACGTCATAGACAACAACCCTTTGTACCTACACAAGTGACGCTCATAGACAACAACACCTTTGTACTACGAGTGACGCTCATAGACAACAACACCTTTGTACTACAGTGACGTCATAGACAACAACCCTTTGTACTACGAGTGACGCTCATAGACAACAACACCTTTGTACCTACGAGTGACGCTCATAGACAACAACACCTTTGTACCTACGAGTGACGGTCATAGACAACAATGCCTTTGTGACTACGAGTGACGGTCATAGACAACAACGCCTTTGTACCTACGAGTGACGCTCATAGACAACAACACCTTTGTACCTACGAGTGACGGTCATAGACAACAACACCTTTGTACCTACGAGTGACGCTCATAGACAACAATGCCTTTGTGACTACGAGTGACGGTCATAGACAACAATGCCTTTGTGACTACGAGTGACGGTCATAGACAACAATGCCTTTGTACCTACGAGTGACGCTCATAGACAACAACGCCTTTGTACCTACGAGTGACGCTCATAGACAACAACACCTTTGTACCTACGAGTGACGGTCATAGACAACAATGCCTTTGTGACTACGAGTGACGGTCATAGACAACAACGCCTTTGTACCTACGAGTGACGGTCATAGACAACAACACCTTTGTACCTACGAGTGACGCTCATAGACAACAACACCTTTGTACCCACAAGTGACGCTCATAGACAACAACACCTTTGTACCTACGAGTGACGCTCATAGACAACAATGCCTTTGTGACTACGAGTGACGGTCATAGACAACAACGCCTTTGTGACTACGAGTGACGGTCATAGACAACAATGCCTTTGTGACTACGAGTGACGGTCATAGACAACAACACCTTTGTACCTACGAGTGACGGTCATAGACAACAACGCCTTTGTGACTACGAGTGACGGTCATAGACAACAACGCCTTTGTGACTACGAGTGACGGTCATAGACAACAACGCCTTTGTGACTACGAGTGACGGTCATAGACAACAACGCCTTTGTGACTAAGAGTGACGGTCATAGACAACAACGCCTTTGTGACTACGAGTGACGGTCATAGACAACAACACCTTTGTACCTACGAGTGACGCTCATAGACAACAACGCCTTTGTGACTACGAGTGACGGTCATAGACAACAACGCCTTTGTACCTACGAGTGACGCTCATAGACAACAACGCCTTTGTACCTACGAGTGACGGTCATAGACAACAACGTCTTTGTACCTACGAGTGACGGTCATAGACAACAACACCTTTGTACCTACGAGTGACGGTCATAGACAACAACGTCTTTGTACCTACGAGTGACGGTCATAGACAACAACACCTTTGTACCTACGAGTGACGGTCATAGACAACAACACCTTTGTACCTATGAGTGACGCTCATAGACAACAACGCCTTTGTGACCTACGAGTGACGTCATAGACAACAACGCCTTTGTACCTACAAGTGACGCTCATAGACAACAACGCCTTTGTACCTACGAGTGACGTCATAGACAACAACGCTTTTGTACCTACGAGTGACGCTCATAGACAACAACGCCTTTGTACCTACGAGTGACGGTCATAGACAACAACACCTTTGTACCTACGAGTGACGCTCATAGACAACAACACCTTTGTGACTACGAGTGACGGTCATAGACAACAACGCCTTTGTACCTACGAGTGACGCTCATAGACAACAATGCCTTTGTGACTACGAGTGACGGTCATAGACAACAACACCTTTGTACCCACAAGTGACGCTCATAGACAACAACGCCTTTGTGACTACGAGTGACGCTCATAGACAACAATGCCTTTGTACCTACGAGTGACGCTCATAGACAACAACGCCTTTGTACCTACGAGTGACGCTCATAGACAACAACACCTTTGTACATACGAGTGACGCTCATAGACAACAATGCCTTTGTGACGAGTGACAAGATTGACGACATAGACAACAATGCCTTTGTGACTACGAGTGACGCTCATAGACAACAACACCTTTGTACCCACAAGTGACGCTCATAGACAACAACGCCTTTGTGACTAAGATTGACGGTCATAGACAACAATGCCTTTGTACCTACGAGTGACGCTCATAGACAACAACGCCTTTGTGACTACGAGTGACGCTCATAGACAACAATGCCTTTGTACCTACGAGTGACGCTCATAGACAACAACGCCTTTGTGACGACGCTCAAGATTGACGGTCATAGACAACAACGCCTTTGTGACGGCTACAACAAGCCTTTGTGGTACAAGTGACGCTCATAGTCAACAACACCTTTGTACCTACGAGTGACGGTCATAGACAACAACGCCTTTGTGACTACGAGTGACGGTCATAGACAACAACGCCTTTGTGACTACGAGTGACGGTCATAGACAACAACACCTTTGTACCTACGAGTGACGCTCATAGACAACAACGCCTTTGTGACTAAGATTGACGGTCATAGACAACAATGTCTTTGTGACTACGAGTGACGGTCATAGACAACAACGCCTTTGTGACTACGAGTGACGGTCATAGACAACAACGCCTTTGTGACTACGAGTGACGGTCATAGACAACAACGCCTTTGTGACTACGAGTGACGCTCATAGACAACAATGCCTTTGTGACTACGATTGACGGTCATAGACAACAACGCCTTTGTGACTACGAGTGACGCTCATAGACAACAACGTCTTTGTGACTACGAGTGACGCTCATAGACAACAACGCCTTTGTGACTACGAGTGACGGTCATAGACAACAATGTCTTTGTGACTACGAGTGACGCTCATAGACAACAACGCCTTTGTGACTACGAGTGACGGTCATAGACAACAACGCCTTTGTACCTACAAGTGACGCTCATAGACAACAACGCCTTTGTACCTACGAGTGACGGTCATAGACAACAACGCTTTTGTTCCTACAAGTGACGCTCATAGACAACAACGCCTTTGTACCTACGAGTGACGGTCATAGACAACAACACCTTTGTACCTACAAGTGACGCTCATAGACAACAACGCCTTTGTACCTACGAGTGACTGTCATAGACAACAACACATTTGTACCTACAAGTGACGCTCATAGACAACAACGCCTTTGTACCTACGAGTGACGGTCATATACACCAACGCTTTTGTTCCTACTTGTTGATGTAGCCTTGCCTGACCAAGGACATCAATTGAGATTCATTATTTTGGTTTGGACACAAACTAGTGTTCAGCTTGTCAGTCAGGGAATCGAAATCAAACTAACTTGTCATCTGGTCAATTCGCCCTCAGCGCACGCCACCGAAACAGCACGCGCCTCACGGGATCGATAAATCCCATTGTTGTCATTGGTCTGTATCATAATGGCAAATTGAGCGTCCGCGTGGTGATCAACATGGCTGACCTTGAACATAAATAAACCACTCACGACCTGCCCCTGGGCAGATACAAACTTATTAAGTGGAGCCTAGATAAGTTAGGTAGTGTATTACATAAATCATTGTCCAGATTAACGGTGTCTGGTGGTCACTACAGGTCAGCTGGGCGATAAAACGCTGTGTAAGACACGAGTAGTAGATGACCACTTACTGTTTATTACTTGTAATCCGCCAGGAGGCGCTATCACTAAACGTCACGCCACAAACTGTGTCATCATACCGTTGACGACTGTAACGTTAACCAGTCGTTTTAGTTGGTTGTCACTAACATCAATGATGCGAGTTACTGACAGACACACACTGACATCGTTATTTATTCAAATAGTGCAACTATTAGAAATCAGCGCCATCTTTTTACCTTGTTGGTACATGATTGCGCCATCTTCCTTCCTTATTGACCCACGGTTGCGACATCTTTCTTCCTTTTTGACCGACAGTTGCGCCATCTTTTAACCTTATTGACGCACGGTTGCGACATCTTTGACCTTATTGGCCCACGGTTGCGCCATCTTTGACCATATTCGCACACGCACGGTTGCGCTATCTTTTACCATATTGACCCACGGTTGCGCCATCTTTGACCATATTGACACACGGTCGCGTCATCTTTTAGCTTATTGACCCACGGTTGCACCATCTTTGACCATATTGGCACACGATTGCGCCATTTTTAGCTTATTGACCCGTGGTTGCGCAATCTTTGACCATATTGACACACGGTCGCGCCATCTTTTAGCTTATTGACACACGGTTGCGCCATCTTTGACCTATTTGACACATGATTTCGACATCTTTTACCTTATTGACCCACGGTTGTGTCATCTTTAACCATATTGGCACACGGTTCGCCAACTTTGACCAAATTGACACATGGTTGCGCCATCTTTGACCATATTGGCACACGGTTGCGCGATCTTTTAGCTTAGTAACACACGGTTGTACCATCTAGTTACCTTATTTGCACACAGTTGTGCAATCTTTGACTATATTGACACACAGTTGCGCCATCTTTTAGCTTATTGACCCACGGTTGTACCATTTCGTTACTTTATTGACACACAGTTGCGCCATCTCGGACCATATTGACACACGGTTACGCCATCTTTTAGCTTATTGACCCACGGATGCGCAATCTTTGACCATATTGACACACCACACGGTTGCGCCATCTTTTAGCCTATTGACACACAGTTGCGCCATATTTGACCATATTGACACACGGTTGTACCATTTCGTTACTTTATTGTCACACGGTTGTGCAATCTTTGACCAAATTGGCACACAGTTGCGTCATCTTTGACCATATTGACACATGGTTTTGTTTACAAAACGGTGATCACCTTTATGCACACCTTATATCTGCTGAGACTCCAATCAGCAGATGCGCACGTCACCAACTGGAGCCCAATCACATTATGTGGTGACTGTGTTCTTTGTACAGTCATTAATTGATACGGGGAATTCAGTGTTTTACAATTACTTCTATCTGAGAGGGCGAACTGGCCATGCCGGTTACACTTTTCAGCTTGAATGCTTGTTTCAAACATGAAATTGTATAATAGGATCCAATGTACACGTAAATCACTTTCCCGTGAATTCGATCGACTTGGAACCCCGCACATATTTACAAAGTCTGGCGTTTTCCCCGTAAGGCTCTTTTAGGAACTGATTCGATCAAAATGCAATTCTATTATGCAAAATTTTTCTACACTGTTCGCTGTTGATTTATTTGCAGAAGGAGTCCCAAATTACTCCAAATCATGATATGTCAGTTTCGTCGGGCCGCCATCTACACCACTCCGCCGTTCTAAAATGACAAACGGACAGGAACAACATTCCGGAAAATCTCGGGCTGACTAACCTAAAACTACTAAGCACGACAGGTTTCATTGATTTTCCCTCTGACCCATTACTTATGTCACAATTTGGAAAATAATATATTAATTTACTTCAAATCACGCGTTTTAGTCTGGCCACGAAGAGAAAATCAATACAACTGAAGTTTATTTTAAGCACACATCAATTGAGATTTTTTGTCGAGGTAATGATTTGTTTAAGGAAAACAAATGACTAACTGTATCCGTTTTCCTAACAGGCGCCGTGCGCTGGATTAGATTGTGTCTCGGGAATCGGACCGATAATACAGTTACGAGAACGTCACGGATCACGATTGAGTAACTAATCACGTGATAAGTTGCCATAACGACAAAACTAGTCAAACTAATAATAACTGCTGTACGCTATACCACGTGCCGATAGCACTAGTATTTTTGTTTGGTTTCAAAGAAGCGGACATAACTCATAACCGGTAGGTAGGAAAGAAGTAATGTTACTAATCTCCTTATCTCATGATTGTATGAGGCGGCTAGATTTTAATATCATATTTCTCCTCTTTCTACATTCTTATTCCAATGTCTCATGACACCGCCTCACTTTTGGTGATGAACATTCGCCCCTGTAATGCATTCTGACTGTGTGTTCTTATGTCCAGACACATACGTCCATCATCTTGTAAGTGACTTGTTAGCCTTTCATCAGTGTACTCAGATAGCTGTGTTGTGTATGGTATGTATGCTCCAGTGAGGTCGCACTGTAAAGCATGGTTATGATATCACATAAAGACTATATGAATATATCTCAGTTTCCCGGATCCAGGCCAAAACGAAGAATGAGGCCTAGAGACGCGATACCATATGTAGTATGGCAGCACTCTGTCTCGCGAACATTCCAATTCCTACAGTTTTTCACTGGATAAAAAAACAAATATTAATGAAGGCTCCTTAACTTGAGATAATTTAAGTTAAAGAAATACTTAAAGTTATGGAATGCCTTGTTTGTCCACAGGCTTTTGACTCTATAGATATACGGACACCTCTGTATCTACAAATGGACGTTTTGTCTGTTCTCAGATATGCCAAGTATGAGTGATCTCAGTATTTGTGCGTGTCGTAACAACTTGTCTGGGATGACGAGATAATCTCTACACGTGCTTAACACGACACGATATCGGCTGGCAGCCAAATAGCATATAATCACGGCAATTACGTGCAAGAACTGTTCTGAGAGGCGGCAAACGGATTATCACACGGACGGTTACGATATGCAGATCAAAGTTATCCAAACAGGTGAATAGGATTGTCACAACAAGGAAGGTGGGGACAGACGGATTGTAGATCAGCATACAACAAACTCTCACGGGAGATCAGATGGGCGAACAATAAAAGGAAAGCACCAACAGGAGATCAAAGGCTAGGATTGCTTAAACACTTCCACAACATAACGACATCACACATGGACCGTTCCAGACAGAACGACATCACACATGGACCGTTCCAGACAGAATGACATCCCACACGAACCGTCCCAAACAGAACGACATCACACATGGACCGTTCCAGACAGAACGATATCACACATGGACCGTTCCAGACAGAACGATATCACACATGGACCGTTCCAGACAGAACGACATCACACATGGACCGTTCCAGACAGAACGATATCACACATGGTCCGTCCCAGACAGAACGATATCACACATGGACCGTTCCAGACAGAACGATATCACACATGGACCGTTCCAGACAGAACGATATCACACATGGACCGTTACAGACAGAATGACATCCCACACGAACCGTCCCAAACAGAACGACATCACACATGGACCGTTCCAGACAGAACGATATCACACATGGTCCGTCCCAGACAGAACGACATCCCACACGAACCGTCCCAAACAGAACGACATCACACATGGACCGTTCCAGACAGAACGATATCACACATGGTCCGTCCCAGACAGAACGGCATCACACACGGACCGTCCCTGGCAGATTGACGTCACACACGGGCCGTCCCTGGCAGAACGACGTCACACACGGTCTGTTCCAGACAGAACGACATCACACACGGACCGTCCCAGACAGAACGATATCACACACGGACCGTCCCAGACAGAACGATATCACACACGGACCGTCCCAGTCAAAACGACATCACACACGGACCGTCCCAAACAGAACGATATCACACACGGACCTTCCCAGACAGAACGATATCACACACGGACCGTTCCAGACAGAACGATATCACACACGGACCGTCCCAGACAGAACGATATCACACACGGACCTTCCCAGACAAAACGATATCACACACGGACCGTCCCAAACAGAACGACATCACACACGGACCGTCCCAGACAGAACGATATCACACACGGACCGTCACAGACAAAACGATATAACACACGGACCGTCACAGACAGAACGATATCACACACGGACCGTCACAGACAGAACGATATCACAAACTGAAAGTCCCAGACAGAACGATATCTTACACGGACCGTCACAGACAGAACGATATCACACACTGAAAGTCCCAGACAGAACGATATCACACACGGACCGTCCCAGACAGAACGGCATCACACACGGACCGTCACAGACAGAACGATATCACAAACTGAAAGTCCCAGACAGAACGATATCTTACACGGACCGTCACAGACAGAACGATATCACACACTGAAAGTCCCAGACAGAACGATATCACACACGGACCGTCCCAGACAGAACGGCATCACACACGGACCGTCACAGACAGAACGATATCACACACGGACCGTCCCAGACAGAACGATATCACACACGGACCGTCACAGACAGAACTATATCACACACTGAACGTCCCAGACAGAACGATGAGAAGTTGAGGTCAGTGTTTCGTCAGGACGGTCCGTGAGAAGTTGAGGACCGTACTGACCAAACACTGACCTCAACTTCTCACGGACCGTAAAGAGATCTCGATTAAACTGACTAACACAGCACTACATAATTTGCATAATACATTCACGATATGTTAAATCGAGAAGCATTCAGAGAGAAAAATTTACATGGCAGTGATGGTTAAAGTAAGTGAGCTACGCGATGTTTAAATTAAGTTTCTACAAAGTACGGGTCATGACACCTCCAAAGGAGATTGTGGGTGAACACAGTTATTGGTACTGTTTACCACCGCAAGCGTAGATTTTGTGATTTTGGCTTGGTTTTTGAGGTACCCATTAGAGGCGAGACGACATTTCGACCGGACAGGGAAATGTCTCCCTAGCATATTTTTCGCAAATTTTCCCGATTCATCAAGCCATAACTTCGTCAATACTTGGCCAATTTTGCTCATCAAGCACTCAATGGAAAGATAAATCATTTCTCGTTAAGGTAAGATATACGTCAATGATTTATAGAGCCCATTTATTAAAATAATCCCGGTTTCAAAAAAAAAGGTCTGTTTCTCTCGACCGCCGAGTTCATTCTCTTGATACTATAATATGTATATGTATACTGTTGGTTAAAATTTTTCGTGCTAGGTCCCTGTGGGAAGGAACGAGTAGAAGACGGATCATATATTACAGGAACGAGACTGAACATTGGACAATGATTCGGTAAATTAGCCTGAAATAAATTGACAAAATTCCAGAGGCGAGCTTTGCTATTCTCAAGCAGTTCTTGTTTTCTGTGAAATCATTACGCCATCGCATCAGTCAAACAGAAGCTAAGTTACAAATTGCGACGGCTTTTCATTTTCTTTCTGTGCTGATAAAGTACAATTGTAATTTTTAGCCAATGGAAATGCTCGTTACAAGTAAGATTGAATTGTTCTTATTCGATGATGAAGCTCAAAAGATTTTGATTATCAAGATTCCTACGTATGTATATTAAGAACTACTATAACACATTGTTATATCGTGTAGTCTAACATTACTGAAAGCAGAGCCAGGTGTTTCAGTACCCATTATACAGTACAATATAAAAAGTGCAATTTATCGAAATAAAGGAGCCGAATTTTCTGATTATATTTCATTCATATATTTACTTAACCCGCATTAGATTCATATATTTACTTAACCCGCATTAGAGAATAAAGAAATTTTATTTCCGTAACGTATATTCCGTTTTTGGTCAGCTGATTATATTAGAAAGTGGTGTAAATCACTTGAACGCTTTCAAATAAAGAGCGATATCACTAAGCTTCTGTCGGATGAAGATAACGTTTGTCAGATCATAAGAGGGTTTGAACCGCTCGAATACCGTGCGTTCCATTTGCAAATTCGTATCAGTTCAATCAATACGAATCTGCTGTATCTCAAATGGAACGCGCCGTACCAGCAGATCTGTACCGGTAGAAGTGGTTCGTTTTCAGATGCGTACAACTTGGATCCAAGATAGCGGACTTGAAATTTTTCATTTGTGATTGAAATGTTTTCTTTGTTAAAAACAAGACAGGGGGTATTTATATTCGATAAATTTACATTAAAGATGCTCCACTGCCGACAGAGCATTAATGATATCCATCATTTGAACAATAATTGGTGTTTAATCGTGTATACATATGCCTAATTAATACAAAAATAACATAAGATAATTTATTTCGCCATTGGTGCATGCGCAATTATTACTTCACTCCATATAAGATATAGTGCCACGAAATTTTTTCGGGGTGCAATTTATTATTTTTCATAGTTTTAACTTGAAGTAAAATTAGAAGCTCAAACTTTTTAATGGTGGTAATGATGTAAAGTCAGTAACTTTTGTACCCGATGACAAATACTAAATCGTCTGCTCTTGATTTTGATAGTGAAAAAATACCATTTGTCAGCGGTGGAGCATCTTTAATTATTTATTTCAATGTATTCCGAAACTATTTAGATATTACCTTTATATCAATTTTATTGTTAACAACGAAATATCTTGGCTTTTATATTCGAATCGTATCTTTCATATGGGTGTTGCCATCATGGAAAAATCCAAACGCGTTCCTTTTGGCTGTGCTGTATCAAGTTAGTCCAACTGGTACGAATCCGCAAATGGAACGCACAGCAGATGAGCTTACTTCAAAGCATCATATCCATGGCGATTACCCATGATTCCCCTCCCCATAGGTATAAAAAATGACGGCCGCAAACTGAAGCTGTCAGTGTGTAGGATTTGATTTTGAAGATTGTTTTTTTCTTATATTTTCATGTACGTGTTACCTTAGAAGAGCTTCGGGCACGAAGGGCTGCGCCATTATAATGTGATAAGTCCTCTCGCATGTTTTTATTGTCTGTTATAGTGGTCAATGCTGCCGAGGGACAAACAAATAAGCATTGCTTAATGAAGCATTGTTTTGGGATTTTAAATGGATGACGTTCACATTTTTCTTGTGTCAAATCATTTTTCCCTTTCGTCAGTTTTGGCGAACGAAAGTAGGTATCTTCATCAAGATCTGACAAGCAAGTTAAATTTTGTGTATTATGTCTAATCTTGATGTCAACATCAAAATTATGTAAGGTATTTAAGTGTTGTAAGTACATTGATGCCATTACACCATTTTACTACAATTGTTTGTGCTAATAGAACAAAGCGTGACGAACTGTCACCATCGTCATCAGCATCACCAAGCACGTCTCACATCGCGTGTTGTTCACGCGCGGGGACTACGTCACCGAGGGGATACAGCCATTACAAAATGTCTCCATATTAACATTAATAACTACTGGCATGTCTATAATACAGAAATTTAATCCAATACAAACATCATTTGCTTCTGGTGTAACATGCACTTTACTCAGACACAAACATATCACGGCGGTAAAATCGTTAGCGGGCATTATCCTGCTATATGAAAATAGCTCCATTTACAAGCTTTGAGTTCACAACAAAAATATAATCAGTGCAAAAACACCAAAGGTGTTGTATTTAATTAAGTAAGGGAAGTAAGTTAACAATACATCAACATCTACGCGATACCTCGGGTATACCATTTCTCTTCATCAAGGATCTAAAGGTTCCCCCTGGGCTCGGAGAGAGGCTTCCGTTCCTTGGTGTTTGAAGTATATAATTTGAAGGTGTAACTGGTTCAGTTTTGCCAGTAATTAGTGATGAAAATTGGAAGCCTTTTGATTCAATCGTAATTAAATATAAAGATACAGTAATCTCTAAATAACACAAACAGATGACACCTTAAAACTCATCCTCACACAAACTTCCTAACATTGCATGACCTTGGCTGTTGGTGTCTCTTTGACAGCCATCCTCACACTACCTTGGCTATCAGTGTCATCTTGACATCCACAGCGCAAGATCTTGGCTGTTAGTGTATCCTTTACAGCCATCCCCTCACGACCTTGGCTCTCAGTGTCTCTTTGACATCCATCCTTACACGACCTTGGTTGTTGGTGTCTCCTTGGTATCTATCCTTACGCGAATTTGGCTGTACGTGTCTCCTTGACATTCATCTACACATAACCTTGGCTGTTAGTGTTTTCTTAACATCCATCCCCAAACGACCTTGACTGTTGGTGTCTCCTTTACAACCATCCGCTCACGACCTTGGCTCTCAGTGTCTCTTTGACATCCATCCCCACACGACTTTGACTGTTAGTGTCTCCTTGACATCCACACCACATGACCTTGACTGTTAGTGTCTCCTTGACATCCACACCACATGACCTTGACTGTAAGTGTCTCCTTGACATACACACCACATGACCTTGACTGTAAGTGTCTCCTTGACATCCACACCTCATGACCTTGACTGTAAGTGTCTCCTTGACATACACACCACATGACCTTGACTGTTAGTGTCTCCTTTACATCCACACCTCATGACCTTGACTGTAAGTGTCTCCTTGACATCCACACCTCATGACCTTGGCTGTAAGTGTCTCCTTGACATCCCCACACGACCTTGAATGCTGGTGTCTCCTTGATATCCACACTACATGACCTTGACTGTTAGTGTCTCCTTGACATTCCCATACGATCTTGAATGCTGGTGTCTCCTTGACATCCACACCTCATGACCTTGACTGTAAGTGTCTCCTTAACATCCACACCTCATGACCTTGGCTGTAAGTGTCTTCTTGACATTCCCACACGACCTTGAATGCTGGTGTCTCCTTGATATCCACACCACATGACCTTGGCTTTAAGTGTCTTCTTGACATTCCCACACGATCTTGAATGCTGCTGTCTCCTTGATATCCACACCACATGACCTTGACTGTTAGTGTCTCCTTGACATCCACACCACATGACCTTGGCTGTAAGTGTCTCATTGAAAATCCCACACGACCTTGAATACTGCTGTCTCCTTGATATCCACACCACATGACCTTGACTGTTGATGTCTCTTTGATATCCACACCACATTACCTTGGCTGTAAGTGTTTCCTTGACATTCCCACACGACCTTGAATGCTGGTGTCTCCTTGATATCCACACCACATGACCTTGGCTGTAAGAGTCCCACACTTGACATTCCCACACGACCTTGAATGCTGGTGTCTCCTTGATATCCACACCACATGACATTGGCTGTAAGTGTCTCCTTGACATTCCCACACGACCTTGAATGCTGGTGTCTCCTTGATATCCACACCACATGACCTTGGCTGTAAGTGTCTTCTTGACATTCCCACACGATCTTGAATGCTGCTGTCTCCTTGATATCCACACCACGTGACCTTGGCTGTAAGTGTCTTCTTGACATTCCCACACGACCTTGAATGCTGGTGTCTCCTTGATATCCACACCACGTGATCTTGGCTGTAAGTGTCTTCTTGACATTCCCACACGACCTTGAATGCTGGTGTCTCCTTGATATCCACACCACATGACATTGGCTGTAAGTGTCTCCTTGACATTCCCACACGACCTTGAATGCTGGTGTCTCCTTGATATCCACACCACGTGACCTTGGCTGTAAGTGTCTTCTTGACATTCCCACACGATCTTGAATGCTGCTGTCTCCTTGATATCCACACCACATGACCTTGGTTGTAAGTGTCTTCTTGATATTCCCACACGACCTTGAATGCTGGTGTCTCCTTGATATCCACACCACATGACCTTGGCTGTAAGTGTCTTCTTGACATTCCCACACGACCTTGAATGCTGGTGTCTCCTTGACATCCACACCACATGACCTTGGCTGTAAGTGTCTTCTTGACATTCCCACACGATCTTGAATGCTGCTGTCTCCTTGACATCTACACCGCATGACCTTGACTGTAAGTGTCTCCTTGATATCCACACCACATGACCTTGGCTGTAAGTGTCTTCTTGACATTCCCACAAGATCTTGAATGCTGCTCTCTCCTTGACATACACACCACATGACCTTGACTGTTAGTGTCTCCTTGACATCCACACCTCATGACCTTGACTGTAAGTGTCTCCTTGACATCCACACCTCATGACCTTGGCTGTAAGTGTCCCTTGACATTCCCACACGACCTTGAATGCTGGTGTCTCCTTGACATCCACACCACATGACCTTGACTGTTAGTGTCTCCTTGACATCCACACCACATGACCTTTGCTGTAAGTGTCTCCTTGACATACACACCACATGACCTTGACTGTAAGTGTCTCCTTGACATCCACACCTCATGACCTTGACTGTAAGTGTCTCCTTGACATACACACCACATGACCTTGACTGTTAGTGTCTCCTTTACATCCACACCTCATGACCTTGACTGTAAGTGTCTCCTTGACATCCACACCTCATGACCTTGGCTGTAAGTGTCTCCTTGACATCCCCACACGACCTTGAATGCTGGTGTCTCCTTGATATCCACACTACATGACCTTGGCTGTAAGTGTCTTCTAGACATTCCCACACGATCTTGAATGCTGCTGTCTCCTTGATATCCACACCACATGACCTTGACTGTTAGTGTCTCCTTGACATTCCCATACGATCTTGAATGCTGGTGTCTCCTTGACATCCACACCTCATGACCTTGACTGTAAGTGTCTCCTTAACATCCACACCTCATGACCTTGGCTGTAAGTGTCTTCTTGACATTCCCACACGACCTTGAATGCTGGTGTCTCCTTGATATCCACACCACATGACCTTGGCTTTAAGTGTCTTCTTGACATTCCCACACGATCTTGAATGCTGCTGTCTCCTTGATATCCACACCACATGACCTTGACTGTTAGTGTCTCCTTGACATCCACACCACATGACCTTGGCTGTAAGTGTCTCATTGAAAATCCCACACGACCTTGAATACTGCTGTCTCCTTGATATCCACACCACATGACCTTGACTGTTGATGTCTCTTTGATATCCACACCACATTACCTTGGCTGTAAGTGTTTCCTTGACATTCCCACACGACCTTGAATGCTGGTGTCTCCTTGATATCCACACCACATGACCTTGGCTGTAAGTGTCTTCTTGACATTCCCACACGACCTTGAATGCTGGTGTCTCCTTGATATCCACACCACATGACATTGGCTGTAAGTGTCTCCTTGACATTCCCACACGACCTTGAATGCTGGTGTCTCCTTGATATCCACACCACGTGACCTGGGCTGTAAGTGTCTTCTTGACATTCCCACACGATCTTGAATGCTGCTGTCTCCTTGATATCCACACCACATGACCTTGGCTGTAAGTGTCTTCTTGACATTCCCACACGATCTTGAATGCTGGTGTCTCCTTGATATCCACACCACGTGATCTTGGCTGTAAGTGTCTTCTTGACATTCCCACACGACCTTGAATGCTGGTGTCTCCTTGATATCCACACCACATGACATTGGCTGTAAGTGTCTCCTTGACATTCCCACACGACCTTGAATGCTGGTGTCTCCTTGATATCCACACCACGTGACCTTGGCTGTAAGTGTCTTCTTGACATTCCCACACGATCTTGAATGCTGCTGTCTCCTTGATATCCACACCACATGACCTTGGTTGTAAGTGTCTTCTTGATATTCCCACACGACCTTGAATGCTGGTGTCTCCTTGATATCCACACCACATGACCTTGGCTGTAAGTGTCTTCTTGACATTCCCACACGACCTTGAATGCTGGTGTCTCCTTGACATCCACACCACATGACCTTGGCTGTAAGTGTCTTCTTGACATTCCCACACGACCTTGAATGCTGGTGTCTCCTTGATATCCACACCACGTGATCTTGGCTGTAAGTGTCTTCTTGACATTCCCACACGACCTTGAATGCTGGTGTCTCCTTGATATCCACACCACATGACATTGGCTGTAAGTGTCTCCTTGACATTCCCACACGACCTTGAATGCTGGTGTCTCCTTGATATCCACACCACGTGACCTTGGCTGTAAGTGTCTTCTTGACATTCCAACACGATCTTGAATGCTGCTGTCTCCTTGATATCCACACCACATGACCTTGGTTGTAAGTGTCTTCTTGATATTCCCACACGACCTTGAATGCTGGTGTCTCCTTGATATCCACACCACATGACCTTGGCTGTAAGTGTCTTCTTGACATTCCCACACGACCTTGAATGCTAGTGTCTCCTTGACATCCACACCACACGACCTTGGCCGTAAGTGTCTTCTTGACATTCCCACACGATCTTGAATGCTGCTGTCTCCTTGACATCTACACCGCATGACCTTGACTGTAAGTGTCTCCTTGATATCCACACCACATGACCTTGGCTGTAAGTGTCTTCTTGACATTCCCACAAGATCTTGAATGCTGCTCTCTCCTTGACATACACACCACATGACCTTGACTGTTAGTGTCTCCTTGACATCCACACCTCATGACCTTGACTGTAAGTGTCTCCTTGACATCCACACCTCATGACCTTGGCTGTAAGTGTCCCTTGACATTCCCACACGACCTTGAATGCTGGTGTCTCCTTGACATCCACACCACATGACCTTGACTGTTAGTGTCTCCTTGACATCCACACCACATGACCTTTGCTGTAAGTGTCTCCTTGACATACACACCACATGACCTTGACTGTAAGTGTCTCCTTGACATCCACACCTCATGACCTTGACTGTAAGTGTCTCCTTGACATACACACCACATGACCTTGACTGTTAGTGTCTCCTTTACATCCACACCTCATGACCTTGACTGTAAGTGTCTCCTTGACATCCACACCTTATGACCTTGGCTGTAAGTGTCTCCTTGACATCCCCACACGACCTTGAATGCTGGTGTCTCCTTGATATCCACACTACATGACCTTGGCTGTAAGTGTCTTCTAGACATTCCCACACGATCTTGAATGCTGCTGTCTCCTTGATATCCACACCACATGACCTTGACTGTTAGTGTCTCCTTGACATTCCCATACGATCTTGAATGCTGGCGTCTCCTTGACATCCACACCTCATGACCTTGACTGTAAGTGTCTCCTTAACATCCACACCTCATGACCTTGGCTGTAAGTGTCTTCTTGACATTCCCACACGACCTTGAATGCTGGTGTCTCCTTGATATCCACACCACATGACCTTGGCTTTAAGTGTCTTCTTGACATTCCCACACGATCTTGAATGCTGCTGTCTCCTTGATATCCACACCACATGACCTTGACTGTTAGTGTCTCCTTGACATCCACACCACATGACCTTGGCTGTAAGTGTCTCATTGAAAATCCCACACGACCTTGAATACTGCTGTCTCCTTGATATCCACACCACATGACCTTGACTGTTGATGTCTCTTTGATATCCACACCACATTACCTTGGCTGTAAGTGTTTCCTTGACATTCCCACACGACCTTGAATGCTGGTGTCTCCTTGATATCCACACCACATGACCTTGGCTGTAAGTGTTTTCTTGACATTCCCACACGACCTTGAATGCTGGTGTCTCCTTGATATCCACACCACATGACATTGGCTGTAAGTGTCTCCTTGACATTCCCACACGACCTTGAATGCTGGTGTCTCCTTGATATCCACACCACGTGACCTGGGCTGTAAGTGTCTTCTTGACATTCCCACACGATCTTGAATGCTGCTGTCTCCTTGATATCCACACCACATGACCTTGGCTGTAAGTGTCTTCTTGACATTCCCACACGACCTTGAATGCTGGTGTCTCCTTGATATCCACACCACGTGACCTTGGCTGTAAGTGTCTTCTTGACATTCCCACACGACCTTGAATGCTGGTGTCTCCTTGATATCCACACCACATGACATTGGCTGTAAGTGTCTCCTTGACATTCCCACACGACCTTGAATGCTGGTGTCTCCTTGATATCCACACCACGTGACCTTGGCTGTAAGTGTCTTCTTGACATTCCCACACGATCTTGAATGCTGCTGTCTCCTTGATATCCACACCACATGACCTTGGTTGTAAGTGTCTTCTTGATATTCCCACACGACCTTGAATGCTGGTGTCTCCTTGATATCCACACCACATGACCTTGGCTGTAAGTGTCTTCTTGACATTCCCACACGACCTTGAATGCTGGTGTCTCCTTGACATCCACACCACACGACCTTGGCTGTAAGTGTCTTCTTGACATTCCCACACGATCTTGAATGCTGCTGTCTCCTTGACATCTACACCGCATGACCTTGACTGTAAGTGTCTCCTTGATATCCACACCACATGACCTTGGCTGTAAGTGTCTTCTTGACATTCCCACAAGATCTTGAATGCTGCTCTCTCCTTGACATACACACCACATGACCTTGACTGTTAGTGTCTCCTTGACATCCACACCTCATGACCTTGACTGTAAGTGTCTCCTTGACATCCACACCTCATGACCTTGGCTGTAAGTGTCTCCTTGACATTCCTACACGACCTTGAATGCTGGTGTCTCCTTGACATCCACACCACATGACCTTGACTGTTAGTGTCTCCTTGACATCCACACCACATGACCTTTGCTGTAAGTGTCTCCTTGACATTCCCACACGACCTTGAATGCTGCTGTCTCCTTGATATCCACACCACATGACCTTGGCTGTAAGTGTCTCCTTGACATTCCCACACGACCTTGAATGCCGCTGTCTTCTTGATATCAACACCACATGACCTTGGCTGTTGGTGTCTCCTGACGAGAAGATTGAAGGAGGAGATAGGGGAATGAAGAGGGTGAAGAGAAAAAGGAGGAGATGAATGGGAGGAGGAACAAGCGGCAGGAAAATTGATATTGAACAACTAGAACATCTGTCCAACCCTGTTTATTTCATCGCAACATACTACACTAAACACTGAGGGCTAAAAGTTACCCAAGAATTAGCCAATAGCATGATTTAACAACCGTTTTGTTTATGCACGAACTTCTATCTACTGGCGGAAGGGGAATAACTCGGAAATGTATAAGGGTTAGGTATTTTAGGGGAACTCCAATACTATCGACTTCAGCTACAATTTTTCACTGATCTGAGAAAAGAACGTTTTTCTCACGCACTAAGTTATATAACCGTAATAAAGTTTGTCTTTTGAAAAAGCAATTACAGTAAAGCGATGTTTGATCAGAACAACATTTTGGCATATCACAATAGAGACCAAAATTGTATTTAGAAATTAAAACTGATTCACATTCTTGCAAATACAAAAACGTTTAGGATGTTTTAAGATATTGGTTGACAGTGTAAGGCCGGCCGGTGTAACGTTGAAAATGGACCTCCGTTGAAAATTGACCTCGGGTCAGTTTTCAACGTTGAAAACGGAAATGCCGTTGAAAATTGAACATGCCGTTGAAAATTGACAGTGTCTAGGGTCAAATTTCAACGGCAGGTCTGTTGAAAAATGACCGTTGAAAAATGACCTTGGCAAACTATCAAGGGATGGTCTGTTGAAATATGACCCTAGTACATTCACATATATAACTGTTGCACAAACATAATTCTCGAATTCTGTTATCGCCATTTCTAATATAAGTGACTCTTCTGTGCTAGTATTTAAATTACGTAATCACCTCGATTTGAATTGAAATTTGGTATTGTTATCATCGTAACAAATACCTCATTTAAATATTTTAGGTGCTTGTATGTTTATTATGGAGAATACGGCACTACAAAACTTTCACTTTTTCTATAGTCATTTTGTTCGTCCGTGTAGATAATGTTAATTCAAAGTTTCTCAAAAACTGAGGTATTGCTATATAACACTGAGGTAACGTAGAAAATAAAAAGGAATTGTTGTTATCAACTGCATGTAAAGTTTCTAATTTGTGGTGTTCACTTCCGAGTACCAGTGGATAGTGTTACAAAACTATAATTATGGGATATTATTAATTTGTTTCTTAATGATTTTTTATGATTATATTTTCGACGATTTAACGTTTGTCAGAGAGATATTCAGTAATTGTTAATATATATTTATTCCCTGCAATACAAGAATGCATGTATTATATATCTGCGTATGGATCAGTCATGTTGTGTTCTGCGTATAGTTGTGTTGTGTTGTTGTGTTGTTTTGTGGTTGTGTTTTTGTGTTGTGTGTTGTTTGTTGTGTGGTGTTGTTGTGTGTTGTTTTGTTGTTGTGTGATGTTGTGTTGTTATGTTGTGTGGTGTTGTGATGATGTGTGTTGTGTTGTGTTGTTATGTGTGGGTGTGTCATGTTATTGTGTTGTGTGCCATTGGTGTGTTGTTGTGTTATGTGTTGTTGTGTGTGCTGTGTGGCTATGTTTCGTGTTGTGTTGTTGTGTGTCGTGTTGGTGTTGTTGTTCCGTGTTTGTGTAATGTGTTGTTACGTGATGTTTTTGTGATGTGCTGTTGCGTTATGTTGTGTGATGTTGTGTTGTTGTCGGGTGTTGTGTGCTGTGTGGTATTGTTGTGTTGTTAGGTGGTGTTGTATTGTTGTTGTGTCGTGTGTTGTGGTGTGGCTGTGTTGTGTGCTGTTGTTTTGTGTTGTTGTGTGGTGTTTTGTTGTGTGATTTTGTGTTGTGTTATGTTGTGTGATGTTGTGTGATGTTGTCGTGTGTTGTGTTGTTGTGTGTTATTGTGTTGTTTTTGGGTGGTGTTGTATTGTTGTTGCGTGGTTGTATGTTGTGGTTGTGTTGTGTGTTGTGTTATGTGTTGTTGTGTGATGTTTCGTTGTTATGTTGTGTTGGGTTGTGAGGTGTGTTGTGTTTTTGTGGTGTTGTGTGTTTAGTTTAAATCAATTTTATTGTAACAAAACACAAATGGATTGGACAAAAGTTATTACAGCTTACTGGCGTCCTTTCCGAACAAATAAATATATAATTACAATGATGTTTTGTCACGTGATAGCTTAAATATGTCTTATATGTTTACTTTATATATCAAAACAAAACAAAAGTTACAAATTAGGATATAGCTAAAGAGATAAAGGAGGGATGAGAGACACCAACGCATATTTATGTTTGTTATAGAGGGTTTTGCTTAGAACATGTGGGTGGTTATTCTTAACTAGTCGGCGCAAGTATAATCGTTGTCTACACACAAATAGCCTTCTGCTTTTGTAATGTTCAGTCACATCCCGTGCCTCGTTTTCCTTTCACCATGATAATCTGGGTCCTTACGAATTCCTGTCTTTCGTACTTGTTGTGTGTTGTTGTTGGGTGGTGTTGTGTTGTTGTTGTGTGATGTGTATTTGTGTGATGTTGTGTTGATGTGTGATGCTGTGTTGTGTGATGTTGTGTTGTGTAGTGTTGTTGAGTGTTGTTGTGTTGTTGTTGGATGTTGTTGCATTGTTGTTGCGTAGTTCTGTGTTGTGGTGTGGTTGTGTTGTGTGTTGTTGTGTTGTGTGATGTTTTGTTGTGATGATGTGTCGTGTTGTTGTGTAATGTTGTCTTGTGTTGTGTGGTTATGTGATATTGTGTTTAGTGTGATGCGTTGTTGTGTTGTGTGATGTTATGTTGTGTGATGCTGTGTTGTGTGATGTTGTGTTGTGTTGTGTTGTGTGGTGTGATGTGTTGTTGTGTGGTGTTGTGTAGTATTGTTGTGTTGTTGGTGTGTTGCTGGTGTGTTGCTGTGCTGTGTGATGCTGTGTGGTTTCATGGTGTTGTGGTGTAGTGTTGTGTTGCTGTATAAAAACGAGTTCTTATGGGGTCACTTTTCAACGGGGTCTATTTTCAAAGAGTCGGTGAAAAAAGTGCGCTGAAAGTTCAGTTTTCAGCGGTTTTCGGGGTCATTTTTCAACGTTGAAAATTGACCCGAGGTCAGTTTTCAACGGGGGTCCATTTTCAATGTTACACCGGCCATAAAACAGATACGAGGTACTGACCGCTGGTCGACTTTTTTTTCTTGTCGTCCTCCGGCTTTTCTTCACACACTTGTACGTCCTTGAATGACCCTGGTTTCATTGACATTAAACAAACGAATTGGGTATGCAGTTCATTTAACAATCGGTAGAAAAAAGTGGGCAGTGAGAGTTGATTTAACTACCCGTAGACCATGATGGACAGTGAGAGTTGATTTAACTACCCGTAGACCACGATGGACAGTGAGAGTTGATTTAACTACCCGTAGACCACGATGGACAGTGAGAGTTGATTTAACTACCCGTAGACCACGATGGACAGTGAGAGTTGATTTAACTACCCGTAGACCACGATGGACAGTGAGAGTTGATTTAACTACCCGTAGACCACGATGGACAGTGAGAGTTGATTTAACTACCCGTAGACCACGATGGACAGTGAGAGTTGATTTAACTACCCGTAGACAACGGTTGGTAGTAAGAGTTGATTTAACTACCCTTGTTCTGCAGAGTGAACAATCGATCTTTGTACAGACGTCTAGAGAGCGAGTGAATGAATAATGAAGACGTGATGAAAATAGCCTCGATTATATATATAGTTGGCGGCAAAACCTCCGGCTCTCATAGAATACCGTATACGGTAGTAAAAACCTCCGTCTCCCATAGAATACAGTATATGGTAGTATAAACCTCATTCTCCCATAGAATACAGTATATGGTAGTATAAACCTCCGTCTCCCATAGAATACAGTATATGGTAGTATAAACCTCCTTCTCCCATAGAATACAGTATATGGTAGTATAAACCTCCTTCTCCCATAGAATACAGTATATGGTAGTATAAACCTCCTTCTCCCATAGAATACAGTATATGGTAGTATAAACATCCTTCTCCCATAGAATACAGTATATGGTAGTAAAAACCTCCGTCTCCCATAGAATACAGTATATGGTAGTATAAACCTCCTTCTCCCATAGAATACAGTATATGGTAGTATAAACCTCCTTCTCCCATAGAATACAGTATATGGTAGTATAAACCTCCGTCTCCCATAGAATACAGTATATGGTAGTATAAACATCCGTCTCCCATAGAATACAGTATATGGTAGTAAAAACCTCCGTCTCCCATAGAATACAGTATATGGTAGTAAAAACCTCCGTCTCCCATAGAATACAGTATATGATAGTATAAACCTCCTTCTCCCATAGAATACAGTATATGATAGTATAAACCTCCTTCTCCCATAGAATACAGTATATGGTAGTATAAACCTCCGTCTCCCATAGAATACAGTATATGGTAGTATAAACCTCCTTCTCCCATAGAATACAGTATATGATAGTATAAACCTACTTCTCCCATAGAATACAGTATATGATAGTATAAACCTCATTCTCTCATAGAATACAGTATATGATAGTATAAACATCCTTCTCCCATAGAATACAGTATACGGTAGTAAAAACCTCCGTCTCCCATAGAATACAGTATATGGTAGTATAAACCTCCTTCTCCCATAGAATACAGTATATGGTAGTATAAACCTCCGTCTCCCATAGAATACAGTATATGATAGTATAAACCTCCTTCTCTCATAGAATACAGTATATGACAGGGTTGGGGTAATTAAAAATGTAATTGTAATTAATTGCAATTAATTACATTTTTTCAAGTAATTGAAAGTAATTTGTAATTAAGAAATATTTCAATTACATGTAATTGTAATTGTAATTAATTACATTATAAAAATGTGTAATTAACAATTAAATTTCAATTACTTTTCAATTACATTTATATATTTACTAATGTCTAAATAATTACCAAGATTAATGAATGTATGACATTTATTTGGCTATGTAGAAATTTAAACAGGTAACATATGTGAGACCTGTTTTACCTGTAGTTTACCCCTCAAGCAATATACAAGCTAGGTGTGAAGTTGTGAACACAAAGCCTGTGATTACAACTCACAAAGGTCTTGCTTATATAACACCTGTTGATCACCTAATTAGCAAATCTAATGAAGGCAAAAATATAGATGATAGCTCAGATTTGTCTTCACTGCCCCTGCCAAGAAAATTTTAACAGAAGACTTTAGTGAAGATTGCAGAGAAATATTGTGACCCATTAAAGTTCTGGAAAGATTATTCTTGCAAATTTCTAAATTCGTCTTTTTTAGCTAGCAACTACTTAGCTATACCAGCCACTTCAGCTCCAGTAGAGAGATTGTTTAGTGTTAATTGCTGGCAAAGTATTCCGACCAGACAGATACAGACTGTCTGATGATGATTTTGAGATGCTAATGATGATAAAATGCAATAAAAAATATCAATACCTGGTACATAAAGCTGACGCATTTGACAATATTACTGCTAGGTCCAATAAAAATCTACATTTAAAACAAATACACCCTACCAATACTCAATTGTAACTTGCAGTTTATGTGAATTGAACATATGTTCTATCAGAATTTACTGATATCGACTTATTATATCTGTATAACTGCTAAAGTGCAAGATTATACAAATGTGTATATATGCAAGGATGTATATCTCACTTATAAATCCTTGGTATAAACATATAAAAAACATATTAAGAAAATGTAATGTGTAATTGTAATTAATTACTTTTTGAATGTAATTGTAATTGTAATTAATTACATTTACAAAACTGAGTAATTGTAATTGTAATTAATTACATTTACAAAACTGAGTAATTGTAATTGTAATTGGGTTTTGAACAAGTAATTGTAATTGTAATTAATTACATTGCAATGTAATATTGACCCCAATACAGTATATGGTAGTATAAACCTCCTTCTCCCATAGAATACAGTATATGGTAGTATAAACCTCCTTCTCCCATAGAATACAGTATATGGTAGTATAAACATCCTTCTCCCATAGAATACAGTATATGATAGTATAAACATCCTTCTCCCATAGAATACAGTATATGATAGTATAAACCTCCTTCTCCCATAGAATACAGTATATGATAGTATAAACCTCCTTCTCTCATAGAATACAGTATATGATAGTATAAACATCCGTCTCCCATAGAATACAGTATATGGTAGTATAAACCTCCTTCTCCCATAGAATACAGTATATGGTAGTATAAACCTCCGTCTCCCATAGAATACAGTATATGGTAGTATAAACCTCCGTCTCTCATAGAATACAGTATATGGTAGTATAAACATCCTTCTCCCATAGAATACAGTATATGGTAGTATAAACCTCCTTCTCCCATAGAATACAGTATATGATAGTATAAACCTCTTTCTCCCATAGAATACAGTATATGATAGTATAAACCTCCTTCTCTCATAGAATACAGTATATGATAGTATAAACATCCGTCTCCCATAGAATACAGTATGCGGTAGTATAAACCTCCTTCTCTCATAGAATACAGTATATGATAGTATAAACCTCTTTCTCCCATAGAATACAGTATATGATAGTATAAACCTCCTTCTCTCATAGAATACAGTATATGATAGTATAAACATCCGTCTCCCATAGAATACAGTATATGATAGTATAAACCTCCTTCTCCCATAGAATACAGTATATGATAGTATAAACCTCCGTCTCCCATAGAATACAGTATATGGTAGTATAAACCTCCTTCTCTCATAGAATACAGTATATGATAGTATAAACATCCGTCTCCCATAGAATACAGTATGCGGTAGTATAAACATACGTCTCCCATAGAATACAGTATATGATAGTATAAACCTCTTTCTCCCATATAATACAGTATATGGTAGTATAATCCGTCTCCCATAGAATACCGTATACGGTAGTATAAACCTCCGTCTCCCATAGAATACAGTAATACGGTATGATAAACCACCGTCTCCCATAGAATACAGTATACGGTATGACAAACCACCGTCTCCCATAGAATACAGTATATGGTAGTATAAACCTCCGGCTCTCATAGAATACAGTATACGGTATGATAAACCACCGTCTCCCATAGAATACAGTATATGGTAGTATAATCCTTCTCCCATAGAATACAGTATATGGTAGTATAAACCTCTTCTTCCCATAGAATACAGTATATGATAGTATAAACCTCCGTCTCCCATAGAATACAGTATATGATAGTATAAACCTCCTTCTCCCATAGAATACAGTATATGGTAGTATAAACCTCCGTCTCCCATAGAATACAGTATATGGTAGTATAAACCTCCGTCTCCCATAGAATACAGTATATGGTAGTATAAACATCCGTCTCCCATAGAATACAGTATACGGTATGATAAACCACCGTCTCCCATAGAATACAGTATATGGTAGTATAATCCGTCTCCCATAGAATACAGTATATGGTAGTATAAACCTCCGGCTCTCATAGAATACAGTATATGGTAGTATAAACCACCGTCTCCCATAGAATACAGTATATGGTAGTATAAACATCCGTCTCCCATAGAATACAGTATACGGTATGATAAACCACCGTCTCCCATAGAATACAGTATATGATAGTATAAACCTCCTTCACCCATAGAATACAGTATACGTTATGATAAACCTCCTTCTCCTATAGAATACTGTATATGGTAGTATAAACCTACTTCTCTCATAGAATACAGTATACGGTATGATAAACCACCGTCTCCCATAGAATACAGTATATGATAGTATAAACCTCCTTCTCCCATATAATACAGTATATGATAGTATAAACCTCCTTCTCCCATATAATACAGTATATGATAGTATAAACCTCATTCTCTCATAGAATACAGTATACGTTATGATAAACCTCCTTCTCCTATAGAATACTGTATATGGTAGTATAAACCTCCTTCTCCCATAGAATACAGTATATGATATAGTATAAACCTCCTTCTCCCATAGAATACAGTATATGATAGTATAAACCTCCTTCTCTCATAGAATACAGTATATGATAGTATAAACATCCGTCTCCCATAGAATACAGTATGCGGTAGTATAAACCTCCTTCTCTCATAGAATACAGTATATGATAGTATAAACATCCGTCTCCCATAGAATACAGTATATGGTAGTATAAACATACGTCTCCCATAGAATACAGTATATGGTAGTATAATCCGTCTCCCATAGAATACCGTATACGGTAGTATAAACCTCCGTCTCCCATAGAATACAGTATACGGTATGATAAACCACCGTCTCCCATAGAATACAGTATACGGTATGATAAACCACCGTCTCCCATAGAATACAGTATATGGTAGTATAAACCTCCGGCTCTCATAGAATACAGTATACGGTATGATAAACCACCGTCTCCCATAGAATACAGTATATGGTAATATAATCCTTCTCCCATAGAATACAGTATATGGTAGTATAAACCTCTTTCTCCCATAGAATACAGTATATGATAGTATAAACCTCCGTCTCCCATAGAATACAGTATATGATAGTATAAACCTCCTTCTCCCATAGAATACAGTATATGGTAGTATAAACCTCTGTCTCCCATAGAATACAGTATATGGTAATATAAACTTCCGTCTCCCATAGAATACAGTATGCGGTAGTATAAACATCCGTCTCTCATAGAATACAGTATATGGTAGTATAAACATCCGTCTCCCATAGAATACAGTATATGGTAGTATAAACATCCGTCTCCCATAGAATACAGTATATGGTAGTATAAACATCCGTCTCCCATAGAATACAGTATATGGTAGTATAAACCACCGTCTCCCATAGAATACAGTAAACGGTATGATAAACCACCGTCTCCCATAGAATACAGTATATGGTAGTATAAACATCCGTCTCCCATAGAATACAGTATACGGTATGATAAACCACCGTCTCCCATAGAATACAGTATATGATAGTATAAACCTCCTTCTCCCATAGAATACAGTATATGATAGTATAAACCTCCTTCTCCCATAGAATACAGTATATGATAGTATAAACCTCATTCTCCCATAGAATACAGTATATGATAGTATAAACCTCCTTCTCCCATAGAATACAGTATACGTTATGATAAACCTCCTTCTCCTATAGAATACAGTATATGGTAGTATAAACCTCCTTCTCCCATAGAATACAGTATATGGTAGTATAAACATCCGTCTCCCATAGAATACAGTATATGGTAGTATAAACATCCGTCTCCCATAGAATACAGTATACGGTATGATAAACCACCGTCTCCCATAGAATACAGTATATGATAGTATAAACCTCCTTCACCCATAGAATACAGTATATGATAGTATAAACCTCCTTCTCCCATATAATACAGTATATGATAGTATAAACCTCCGTCTCCCATAGAATACAGTATATGATAGTATAAACCTCCTTCTCCCATAGAATACAGTATATGATAGTATAAACCTCCTTCACCCATAGAATACAGTATATGGTAGTATAAACATCCGTCTCCCATAGAATACAGTATATGATAGTATAAACCTCCTTCTCCCATAGAATACAGTATATGATAGTATAAACCACCGTCTCCCATAGAATACAGTATATGATAGTATAAACCTCCTTCACCCATAGAATACAGTATATGATAGTATAAACATCCTTCTCCCATAGAATACAGTATATGGTAGTATAAACCTCCTTCTCTCATAGAATACAGTATATGATAGTATAAACCTCCTTCTCCCATAGAATACAGTATATGATAGTATAAACCTCCTTCTCCCATAGAATACAGTATATGATAGTATAAACCTCCTTCTCCCATAGAATACAGTATATGATAGTATAAACCTCCTTCTCCCATAGAATACAGTATATGATAGTATAAACCTCCTTCTCCCATAGAATACAGTATATGGTAGTATAAACCTCCTTCTCCCATAGAATACAGTATATGATAGTATAAACCTCATTCTCCCATAGAATACAGTATATGGTAGTAAAAACCTCCGTCTCCCATAGAATACAGTATACGGTATGATAAACCACCGTCTCCCATAGAATACAGTATATGATAGTATAAACATCCTTCTCCTATAGAATACAGTATATGGTAGTATAAACCTCCTTCTCCCATAGAATACAGTATATGATAGTATAAACCTCCTTCTCCCATAGAATACAGTATACGTTATGATAAACCTCCGTCTCCCATAGAATACAGTATATGGTAGTATAAACATCCGTCTCCCATAGAATACAGTATACGGTAGAATAAACCTCAGTCTCCCATAGAATACAAAATACGGTAGTATAAACCTCCTTCTCCCATAGAATACAGTATCGTCAAAGTCTAAACATTTAAACTTCCAT